>NC_133785.1:8959903-9226220 GCF_003597395.2 Chelonoidis abingdonii
TTGTGGAATCTCCATCTCTGGAGATATTTAAGAGTAGGTTAGATAAATGTCTGTCAGGGATGGTTTAGACAGTATTTGGTTCTGCCATGAGGGCAGGGGACTGGACTCGATGACCTCTCTAGGTCCCTTCCAGTCCTAGAGTCTATGAATCTATGAATCAGGACATCTTCAAAGCGCTATATAAGGGCGGTCACTATCATTAGTGCCATTTGTAGAGATGAGGAGACCCAAAAGGATGGTCCAGTGGTTCAGGCACTAGTTTAGGACTTGGGAGACAGGTTCAATTTCCTGCTCTGCCACAGGCATCCTCTGTGACCCTGGGCAAGTCACTTACCTGCTCTGTGCCTTGGTTTCCCCATCTGTATAAGGGGGATAATAGCACTGGGGGCAGGGGTGAAACCCCAGGGGCTGTGGTGGGAGCCGGAAACTGGGCCCGCAATCAGGTGTGGTGGGGGCTGGCAACGGGCTCTGGTCCCAGCCCCACCTCACCCCCAGGTTGGGATCAGGGCCAGGCACAGGGCCGAGAATGTGGCAGGGGACGGGACCAGAGCTGCAGGCAAGGAGGGGCTGGGTGGTGCTCCCTTCCCAACCGTGGGACTGTCCTGGTCCCTGCTGCCCCCTGCCCCTGAAGGTTCCTCCATGGTCCCCTGGGGCGACACGCTTCCCAGTTTGGGGACCTCTGGAATAATGTGTTCATGCAGATACAGGTCTGTTGCATCTTAGGGGGTTGTTCCGTTTCGCGGTTATCGCGTAAAGTGAAAACCACGTATAGTCAAAACCCCAAGCCCTTTAAATCCCGCCCACAGCTCCGGTGGCAGAGCCGGAGGGGGGAGGGGGCATTTAAGGGCTCCACCGGGCTCTCTGCCGCGGATTTAAAAGGCTCCACCGGGCTTCCCACCGCTGTGGGGAGCCCAGAGGAGCCCTTTAAATCCTGCCCGCAGCTTTGGCAGCCAGGCTGGGGCTGGCATTTAAAGGGCTCGAAGCTCTACGGTGGCTGGAGCCTCAGGCTGTTTAGTTCGCCCCAAGGGCTACCAGCCACCTTGCAGCTGGGAGCCCCTGGGTGATTTAAAGGCCCTGGGACTCCCAGCCACAGCTGGTGCCCCAGGACCTTTAAATCTTGAGGCCACGCCTCTTCTACTTGAGGCCACGCCCCCTCCTGGACTCCAGACCTTTCAGCGTAAAGCTGAAATCGCGCATGTTAAATGCGCGTAAGTTGCAAGAGACCTGTACTGTTCTGTATCAGTCTGCAGGGGTTTCCTGACTGCTGCTGAGCCCTTCCTGACTTCATAACTGGCTTCAGAGCTGCAGCTTTTATGAATGTCCCATCCCCCACAAGGGCTTTGTGCAATTGAGACTACACCATAGATGTGCCTTTTTATGTTGATACACAATTCAGCTAGGTGTTTTGTCTCCTGAACTAAGGAGCCATGTGAGACGTCCACAGATTCTAAAACCAGAAGGACCATTACGATCACCCAGTGCTCTCCCACACACGCAGGCTGTAGAATTTCCCCCAGACGCTGGATTAAAGCATGAAAGAGATCTAGTTTAGAAAGAGATCTAGTTTTGCTTTAAAGACTCCAGGCAGTGGCCAGCCCACGCTCCCCTGGTGAGCTGTTCCAGGGTTTATTCATCCTCCCTGCTAGGAAATTGCTTTATTTCAAAGTTACATTTGTCTAACTTCAGCTTCCAGCCATTGGATCTTGCTATGCCTTCTTCTGGTGGACTGAAAAACCCTATCTATCAGATAGATTTTCAAACTGGCTCATGTGCAGAGAAGAGTTCCTAGGCTGATGGGGAGAAAGGAGAGCTGATCTTAGGAGAGGAGACTGAAAGAGCTGGGCTTGTTTACGCTGATCAGACGAAGGCCAGGAGGGGATCTGACTGCTTTCTCTCCATACAGCAGAGGGGCAAACCCCAGGGAGGGAGAAGAGCTATTGAAGCTAAAGGACAGTGTTGGCACAAGAACCAATGGGGATTAAGTATCCAGGAATCGGCCGAGGCTGGAATTGAGAAGGTTTCTACCCGTCAGGGAGTGGAAGAAAGGCGGGATTAGCAAGGGAAGCTACCTTAGTGAGGTCAGAACATGTAGGGATAAAGTGAGGAAGGCTAAAAGCCGCGTAGAACTGGACCTTGCAAAGGAAATCAAAACCAAGTAAAAGGTTCTGACAGCCACATAAATAAGAAGAGAAACAAAGAAAGAAAAGTGGCCCTATACCACTAGGATGGAACGAGGTTAAGGATAACCAGGCATGGCCCCAATATCTAAAATAAGGACTTTGCCGTCGGTTCTTTTAAAAGACTATGAGGAGTTTAGGGATGATGTACGGCATGAAAAACAGGAATGGGATTATGAGGGTGGATATTATACCGCATCTGAGGCAGAGGCCAAGCTTGGAACAAGCCTAATGGGACAAAATCGAGGCCGCCGACACTTTCCATCCGAGATATTAAATGGAACTGCGCGTGAAATGTGCAAGCCCGGTTAGCAGAGATTTTTACAGCAATCGGTAAACTCGGGGGTTGTACGACGACTTGGAGAATTGGCTAACGTAGATTCCATTTTAAAGGAGAAGGAATAATGATCCGGGTATTAGGCCTGTTAGCTTGACGTCTAAGGGTAGCTTGAAAAATTTAAGGAGAAATAGTTAAGACATTGAGGTCAATGGTAATGGACACGAATTGCAAACGATGGATTTTACTACAGTAATCGTGCACCACCTGATCGCCTTCTTGAGAAGGTGACGGATTACTTAGACAAGAAATGCGGTAGATTCTAATTACCTGGATTTCAGTAAGCGTTGACACGGATTCCGCATGAGGGAACTGTAGTTTAAATTGGGAAAAGATGGGGAATGAATATGAAAGTTTGTTAAGGTGGATAAGGGAACTGCGTTAACGGGGAGACTCCAGCGGGTCGTACATGAAGGGTGAACTGTCAGGTGGAAGGAGGTTACTAGTGGGTCCCTCAAGGATCGGTTCTTAGGACCGATCTATTATTTCCTTTTTTGTTACTGACCTTTGGCACAAAGAGCGGAGAATGTGCTAACAAGAGTTGCGGAATGACACGAAGCTGGGGGGTATTGCTACACGGGAAGGGACCGGCAGATGATATACAGTGAAGATCATGGACACCTTGTACACTGGAGTAATAGTAATAGGGATAAATATTAATAGTGAAAGTGCATGTCGTGGCACTTAGCGTTAATAATAGAATTTTAGATATACGCTGGGGACGCAATCAGTTTGGACGAAGGAGGAGGGGGGGGGGGTGGAGAAGGACCTTGGGGTATGGTTTGATAGCAGAGGATGTCTTATTTGTAGCCGAGCCATGTGATCTGGCTGTTTAAAAAGCATGCGGTTTAGGATGCATAGGCGAGGTATTTCCAGCAAGCGAGAAGGAGGTTTAGTTTGCCGTTATTACGGCGGTGGTGAGGACCCCAGCTGGAATATATGTGTATGCAGTTCTGGTGTCCATTGTTTAAGAAGGTGAATTCAACTGGAACAGGTTCATGGACGAGGCTACTAGGATGATCGGGAATGGAAAATCTGCCTTATGATAGGAGGACTCAAGAGCTTGGCTTGTCTTAGCCTGCCAAAGAAGCTCGTAGGGCGATATGACTGCTTCTATTAAATATTCAGGGGGGATTAACTTATGGGAAGGAGAGGGAATTATTTTAAGTTTAGTTACTTAATGTAGCACAAGGACAAATGGGTATCAAATGGGATTTAGGAAGTTTAGACTTGAATTAGACGAGAGGTTTCTAACCTTAGGAGAGTGAAGTTCTGGAACGCCGTTCGAGGGAAGTAGTGGGGGCAAGAACTTATCTGGCTTTAAGACTAAGCCTCTTGATAGTATATTGGAGAGGAGTATGATGGATAAGGTTTAATGGCAATTGATCTTGGATTATCTTCAAGCAGATAAGTTTGCCTCAGTGTCTGTAGAGGGAGTTTGATGGAATGGGATCTGGAGTTACTGTCACAGAGAATCTTCTCTGGTGCTGCTTGTGTTCCTTGCCCACAGCGCTCGGGTTTAGGATCGACGATAATTTGGGTTGGGGTCGGGAAGGAATTTTCCTCCAGGGCGGATTGGCAGAGGCCCTGGAGGTTTTTCGCCTTCCTCTGCAACGTGGGGCATGGGTCGCTTGCTGGTGGATTCTCTGCAGCTTGAGGTCTTCAGATCATAATTTTGAGGATTTCAATAACTCAGTCATGGGTTAGGGGTTGTTATAAATGTGTATGGGTAGGGTTTTGTGGCCTGCCTTGTTCAGGAGGTCAGACTAGATGATCATATTGGTCCCTTCTGACCTATGAGTCTATGAGTCAGAAGAGGAAGTTTCTGGAACAGCCTCCCAGCAGGTGGAGTGGGGGGCAAACAGCCCGGCTAGTTTTACAAGGGAGTTTTTGGCCGGGATGACATGGCCTGGTTACTTGTGATAGCAGGGGTTGGACTCAATAACCTAGGAGGTCCCTTGGAGTCCTATGTCCCTGTAACTTTTTCCTGTATCTTTCTCCCTAATCCCAACCCACAGCTCCCAGGACTCCTCCCACTACGACATTTCTGCTGGTGCCCTTCGATCTGCACCCACATCCCCACCAGGTCTGTCGTCCGGGTGTATTCCATGGGCAGTCTTCATCTGGGGGAGCAGACATGGAGTGGGGAGATGGTGTCAGGGTAGCTTCCTGGCTCCAGGAGGAGCCATTCTACTGGGCAGCAAGAGGAAGTGCTGAACCCCTCCCCCCCATTTCATCCCCCAGGGTGAGTTCTGCAGCCAGGGTGTCCGCGAGGGCCTCATCGTTGGCTTCATCAAGTCCATCTGCCAGACAGCACGGCAATTCTGTGAGACCACAGGGGACAAGGGTGGCTCCACTCCACCAGCCCTACTGCTCCTGCTTTCCCGCCTCTGCCTGGACTACGAGACCTCCACCATCAGCTACATCCTCACCCTGACCGACGAGCAGTTCCTAGTGCAGGTGGGCAGGCGCCAACCCCTGGGACCCAGGAGTGAGGAGGAAATACACCCCGCCCCCGGGATCCTGATATGGGATCCAGGCCCTCAATATGCAGGGAGAGGAGTCCCTGTCTGTCTGGGTCTGGGGATTCTCCGCCTGGGACCCCATGTTCAATTCAAAGCCCCTCAATACCCAAGGCCTCCTTTCCCATCAAGGGCTAGTAGAATGGACCTAGACAGGGGTGGGAGAGGCAGTCTCCATCTGAGGGGTTTGAGCCCCAAAGAGGAGCGTGTTAGGAGGTGGTCCCAGGGAGTGTGACTAAGCCAGATTTAGAGGGGATGTTCCCTGGGGAATTGTTTGCCCAGGGGAAGGGCTGGGATATATGTAGTCAAGCTGGATGGCAGTGGGAGATCTAGTGAGTGGGCATGCACCCCCCTGAGCTCTGCTGCGTGCCACAGGGTTTCCTATCAGGTCCCAGTTGATCTGACCACCCCACTCCTTCAGTGGGTGTGAGATTCCGTCCCCACCTGCAGGCAGTGGGGACATGGGGAGCATCAGGGATGGGGGAAGCAATGTATGGATGGCACTGGGCAGGGTAGGATGGGGGCAGCCCATGCCGTCTTGAGTGCCCCTACCCCACATGGAGCTGGTGGTGCTGGGTGGCACATGTGGGGAAGGGTGAGGGCAGCCTGTCCCTCTTGAGGGCCCCTCATGTGGAGCTAGTGGGTGTTGGGGAAAATGTCCTGTCCGGCACTACTGACCCACTGTTCTCCCTCCCTAGGACCACTCCCCCATCACCCCGGTTACCAGCCTGTGTGCGGAGGCCCGCGAGGCAGCCCAGAGGCTGCTCAACCACTACGTGAAGGTGCAGGGGCTGATCATCTCCCAGATGCTGCGCAAGAGTGTGGAGACACGCGACTGGGTCAACACCATTGAGCCACGCAATGTGCGGGCTGTCATGAAAAGGGTGGTGGAGGACACCACCTCCATCGACGTGCAGGTCAGTGGGGAAAAGGAGGATCCAGGACTTCCTGTACCCCCAGGGACCCTACACTCACCCAGGCTTCTTGCCTACCCCTTTGCAGGTGGGGCTCCTGTATGAAGAGGGTGTCCGCAAGGCCCAGAGCAGCGACTCCAGCAAGAGGACCTTCTCTGTGTACAGCAGCTCCCGGCAGCAGAGCCGCTATGCACCCAGCTACACGCCCAGGTGAGGGGGCTGTGACGGGGTGTGGAGTGGGTCAGGACTGGGGGGCACTGGCAGGGGGAGTGCAGGGCTGGGAAAGCAGGGGGCTGCAGGTCAGGATTGAGGAGCACTGGCAGGGCTAGGATAGCAGGGGTCTGCAAGTCAGAACTGAGAGGCACTGGCAGAGCTGCAGTGAGGTGTCTACCCTCCTAGCTACGTGTTGGGGTGAGTGCCTGCACGAAGGCAGGTGGGCCTGCGCCCCAGAGGAGAGGGCTTTGACCCTGTGTTTCACTCCCAGACGCAGCCTCAGGTGAGGAGGGCTGCCCAGATGCAATCCCTTGCTATGCAGTGGGGTTCCTGACTGCTGCTGAGTGTGTAACCCCTTGTCTCTGCCTCTCCCCCCTGCCCCTCTCTGTGCAGTGCCCCCCTGGACACTAACCTCCTGAGTAACATTCAGAAGCTGTTCTCTGAGCGCATTGACATCTTCAGCCCCGTGGAGTTCAACAAGGTGAGCAGAGCTGCTGCCCTGGGGGTGGGGGAGAGCCTCCCACAGATCAGAGCCCCCTAAACTCAGCCAGTCCTCTAGCCGCCACCCCCGCTCCCCTTCCTCCCCCACACACACACTGCCCAGTGCATCAGAGCAGGGACACAGCTCCCAACACTCACTCCATCAGATCACTTCTGGCCTTAGGCTCTATTAATCTTCAGTGGACACCCCCCACCCCCGTGCATTAAAGAAGGAACAGCGCTCCCCACACACCTCCCTCGTCCTCTGGGGACCCTTCCCTCCAGAGCTGTCAGACACCCACTCCATGTTCACTCACATTTCCCTGTTCCCTAGCTGCCACTGACCCCCTTGCCCCTCCGGCTGGGGGTGCAGCCCAGACCTGGCCTCATTTCTCCACAAGAGACTTCTGCCACATAGTGAGTCCTGGGGGTGATTCTTCCCCTCTGTGTCCTCCAAGCCTATAGGGGACAGGGCTTGAATGATCTCCCCCCTCCACCCCCCCCCCCAGGTCTCCGTCCTGACCGGCATCATCAAGATCAGCCTGAAGACCTTCCTGGAGTGCGTGCGGCTGCGGACCTTTGGGCGCTACGGTCTGCAGCAGATCCAGGTGGACTGCTACTATCTACAGCTCTACCTGTGGCGCTTTGTCTGCGATGAGAACCTGGTGCACTTCCTGCTAGATGAGATTGTGGGCAGCACAGCCCACCGCTGCCTGGACCCTGTGCCCATGGAGCAGAGTGTCATCGAGGTCATCTGTGAGAGGGGCTGATATGCGGGGAGACAGTCCAGCCCCAAGGCAGCCCCTGGCTTGCTCCTATGTCGGGAGCGGACACCCTCAGACTCATCCGTTCCACCAGAACTTTCCCACACCAGATGGTTGTGATGGGTGCCTGAGAGGATAGTGGAGAATGGCCTGTGAACATACTGGGGTTGTGGGGGATGCTCTGTGAACATTGTCACTGCTGCTAGCCTGGATCTTATGGGCAGGGAGGGAAATGTGCTGAATAAAACATACCATGATCTGATCATGTCTCTGCTGCTTATTGCAAGCTCTGGGGTTGGCTCCCCTCTATTGGCCTCAATCTCCAAGCCCCTGTCATGTACAGCTTCCCTGGTGCCTTGTTACTTCCAGGGGCTGAACTTCCCCTCCCATCTAGCACTAGCCTCCTCCTCTGTCCTTCCTGGATGTGGGCGCAAGAGCTTTTGCCTTTGCAAGCTGCCATGTGCAACAGCCTCTCTGTATTTCTCCATATCACCCCTTCTCGCATTCCTTCTCTCCTTCCCGTTGTTTCACTTTGAATCATAGCAACGTAGGACTGGAAGGGACCTCAGGAGGTCACCTGATCCATCCCCCTGCACTGAGGCAGGATCAAGTTTACCTTGATTATCCCTGCTAAGTGTCTGTCTAACATTCTTAAAAACCTCCAATAAGGGGATTCTGCCTGCTTCCTGTGTAACCTGTTCTAGTCCTTACCTATTGTTGGGGTTAGAAAGTTTTTTCTAATATCTAACTTGAATCTCCCTTGCTGCAATCTAATCCATTTACCTCTCTTCTTACTCTGTATGGACATGGAGAAAAACTAATCTTTATAATAACCATTTGCATGGAAGTATGGTGCCTAAAACAACACAGGGATCCAGTTGAGGCCTCACCGCAAGTAGAGCAAGTACAATTACATCCTGTGTCTTGCATACAATGCTCCTGTTACTACATCCCAGAATGATATTTGCTGTTTTTGCAGCAGCGTCACACCCTTGAATCATATTCAGCTTGAGATCCACGATGTCACCCTCCAGTTCCTTTTCTGCAGTACTGCTCCTTAGCCAGTCATTTCCTATTTTGTACTTGTGTTTGAGTTTTCCTTCCCCCATGTAGTGTTTTACACTTGGTTTTTACAGACTTTCATCCTATTGATTTCAGACCAGTTCATCCACGGTCATTTTGAATTCTAATCCTGTCCTCCAAAGTGCTAGCAACCCCCTTCAGCTTTGTGTCATCTGCATTTTTACAAGCATACTCTCTACTGCATCATCCAAGTCATGAACGGAAATGTTAAATAGATGCGTCCTCCCAGTTTACAGCAAACCATTGATAACTACCCTCTGAGAACAGTGTTTGAACCAGTTATGCACCCATTTTTTAGTAATTTCATATTTTCCTAGTTTGCTTCTGAGAATGTCATGTGGGACTATGTCAGAAGTCTTACTCAAGTCCAGATATATCGCATCTACTGCTTCTCTATCCCCTAGGCTAGTTGTCCTGTCAAAGAAGGAAATTAGATTGGTTTGGCATGATTTGTCCTTGACAAATCCACGTTGGCTATTCCTTATAACCTTATTATCCTCTAGGGGCTTACAAACTGATTGTCTAATAATTTGTGCTTGTATCTTTTTCTGGGTATCAAAGTTAGGCAGACTGAGCCTATAATTCCCCGGGCCCTCCATTTTCCCCCTTTTGGCAGATGATAGGTGTTATCCCCAGTCCTCTGGGACCTCACCCATTCTCCCGGAGTTCTTGAAGATAACCACTACTGATTTGCAGATTGTTTCAGCATGTTCCAACTACCCTGTAGTGCATTTAAGAAGGCCCTGCTGACTTCAATATATCTAACTTAGCTGCATATTCTTTAACCTGTTCTTTCCCTATTCTGGAATGTGTTCTTCCTTCTTCCTTTTTCATAGTAACTGCATTAAGTATCTGATCCCAACTAACCTTTTTAGTGAAGACTGAAACAAAAAAGGCATTAAACACTTCAGCCTTCCCTGTGTCAGCCATTATTTGCTCTCCCTCCCCATTAAGTAATGGCCCTGCACTTTCCTTTGTCTTTCTCTGACTTCTATTTTTGCAGGAAGGGAGTTGCTGACCACAGTACAGTTGCCATACACGAGGGAAAATGCCTGCAGTGAGCATGGCCTGAAACCACAGGATTCTCCCATCTTCGTTCTTCAGGGTGGGAGCGATGGAGTGTCACTCTGTTTTTGTAACAGCACTGTGCGTGCACGGTATTTAAATCCACTTTTCATCCAGGTCAGAGGTAATTGCCTGGGGCAGATTCTGCCAATAAATGGGGTTGGTTTGTCATATCCTTCAGAAAGATACAAAGAGGTGGTTTACACTGGGAACACAGAGCTGTATGACTACATGGAGAGAGATGCAGCCATGCTGATCTAACCTCCGGAGTAGATGACGCTAGGTTGATGGAAGAATTCTTCTGTCACCCGAGTGACTGCCTCTCGGGAGGTGGATTACCTACGCAGACGGGAGAACGCAGGTCCTCTCTACACTGAAGTGCTACAGTGGTGAGGCTGTAGCTGTAATGGTTTAACTGTAGACGTACCCTGAGCCTCACTTGCACCTGCCTCTTGGGTGGGGCCTGGCAGCTGTTTATACAAAGACCAGTCCCCCAATGCCGGGGGGCGGGGTCTGTATCGCAGATGAAGGGGTGACACGGGTGAGAAGGAGGGACAGCCCCCACCCTGATCTAACTGGGACTATCAGGGGCGACTGATGGCAGAACTGACCTAGGTTGGCATTTGGGTAGTGAGGTGCACTTAATGCTTCTGCGCTTGGGAAAAATGGCTTTAATCTGCATGAGGGGTTAGAACTGCAGCATTGTGTGTCTGCCAAAAAGCTACAGCAGAGTAGCAGGCGCCACACCAACCAGCAGGGTATCCCGCCACACAGCGCCCCAGTAGTATCAGCACTGCTGCTGAGGGGAGTGTGCCCCCTACACTGCTCCAGGCAGCGCAGTACCCCTTAATGCCACACTGGTGCCAGCACTGACTCTGAGGGGACAGTGCCCCCCTACTGAGCCCCCCACACACACTCTGTACTGCAGTGCCCCCTCGCAACACATGGGGGCATCTGCACTGAGTCCAACAAGAGGGTGTTCACTGCAACCTACACCAATCCCTGCAACACCTCTACCCGCTCTCCCATCTAAACCTGGTCAGGCTTAACTGTAGGGGCTAACCAGCTCACAGCAGTCTAGCAGTTGGCTCGCTCTTTACTACCCACCCCAATGGCAGCAAGAGCTTGCTCAGAAGGGGCCTTTTCACAGCTGCGTGGTGCTTCCTGCATCCCTGACGCTGGGCCCCAATGCAGTCAGAACACCCCGGGTTTCATAACTTGGGCTGATCCTGTTTGCTTCAGAGGACGGCATGTGCCCCATGACCTGGCACTAGTTCAGGCTGTGATGAAAGGGCCACAGTTGGGTAACTCTCGTGAGCACCCTGTAGTTACCCGGGGTCCTGGGACACTCTGTGCACAGAGAGTTTAACCTCTTGTGCCCTGCAGCGCAGCTCAGGGAGGCAGGGAGATTCCAGGGTTGGGCAAGCTAACATGCTCTGACACTGAGGTAAATCAAAACCTGGGAAAATACCAGTTCAAGGAGGCAGTGGTGTGGGAGTTTGGTTCTCCCTAGCCAGGCTCTCTCCAGGCACAATTGAATTGTCAAGTGTCATCATAGAGCAGTCCCAGCTGCGGGTCTTGTCTCTTTCTCCTCCCTTCTAACATAGCGCCAAAATATGATCCTGGCTAGGGCCCCTGGTTACTTGTTCAGTGTTAGAGCAGCATTTACCATTGGCATTGCACTAGCCTCTACAGAGCCCCGATGGGTCAGGCACTGCTCAGTCCTTCACTGAGATTGGGGCCCCCTGGTAGCACAGACCCTGTAGCACAGCACAGACCCTGAATGAAATCAGAGCCCCATTGTATGGAGTGCTGCACAAACTCTGATCAAGAGTAGGGCCTGCATTGTGCCAGGTGCTTCATAGACCCTGACCAAGAGTGGGGCCCCTATTGTGCTGGGGGCTACCTAAGCTTGATCAAGATTGGGGCCCCATTGTGCCAGGTGCTGCACAGACACACAATAAGAGTCAGCCCTTGCCCTAGGACAATCTAAATAGACAAGGCAGAGGAACAATTATACTTCCCATTTCACAGATGGGAAACTGAGGACCAGAGAGATTCAGTGATTTGCTCACGCACGCACAGGGAGGGTGTGTCCAAGCCGGCAACAACCCAGGGATTCTCCAGCCTCACTCTTCAGGCTTGGAGCTGGTCACCAGTGGTAATGAAGAAATCTGCCTCAGGGGCCAGGGTTGCACAAGGTTTTGGTCTGAAGCATCCTAAGGTCATGAGATTCCCAGTCCAAGTGCCCAGCCTTTCTTACATTTACTAGTATAAGTGGGAGACTAGGAGTCAGGACTCCTGGGTTCTGTTTCAGCTCTGGGTGGGGAGTGATGTCTAGTGGTTAGAGCAGCAGGGCTGAGAGTAAGGCTGTGGCTCATTGACTCAAGAAGATGTAAGGCCACTCACACCAGCTTGCTAGAGTGACCCACAACTGTTCACAGCAAAGGCCTGAGGAAGCAATAACTGCAGGAGGGGGCCAGGAGGGGAATTTCCCCCAACTTCCCATTTCGCAAGTTCCTGAACACCCGCTGAGTAAACAGCAGCTGAGGTAGGGGCTGGAGCCTTCTGGGAGCAGCTGTCTTCTTCCGTGGTGGGAGTTTAAATAAAGCCAGAGCAGACGGGTGGATGGCAGAGGGCACAGGTGGTGAATGTGGCTGCTCTGCGGTGTCTCCAGCACAAATCTTCACTCCCTCAAGGTGAGTAGATGGTCTGGTAGGGATGGGGGAGATGCTGGGTGGGAGGGGGAGTTCTGCAAAAGGATAGAGAAGGATGCCTGCAGTGCAAGCTTCCCGGCCAGCATGCCTGGGTGCTGCTTTTTGAGTATGGCTGCTAGAGGGGAGCACTGTCCCTGCGGCCCTCTACTGAGAGGAAGGGGCCAGTTGTGGTCATCTGTTCCCTGGGAGGTGAGCTGAGACTGGTCACACTCATTTCTCATACGCTACTGGGCAGTTGTTGGTTACTGCCAGCAGTCACTGCCCTGGAGAGGGAATTCAGTGGTCTCCCCATTCTCTTGATTCACAGTGCCCTGTACCCGATCACATATCCTGGCTACCTCAGGGGACACTGATAGAAGGGAAAGGCTTGCTTAGCTACCCTGGAGAGCCTCCAGGCTTTACTTGTGCCTGCACCTTACAGCACAATAGAAATTAGTATTTCTAGAATAGAATTGCTAGAAGTCTAAATAATAAAATGGGTGAACTGGAGTGCCTCGTATTAAATGAGGATATTGATATAATACGCATCACAGAAACTTGGTGGAATGAGGATAATCAGTGGGATACAGTAATACCAGGGTACAAAATATATGAGAAGGGGGAGTGGCATTATATGTGAAAGAAAACGTAGAATCAAATTAAGTAAAAATCATAAATTAATCAAACTGTACCACAGAATCTCTATAGATAGAAATTCCATGCTCCATAAGAATATAGCAGTAGGGATATATTACCAACCACCTGACCAGGATGGTGATAGTGACTGTGAAATGCTCAGGGAGACTAAAGAGGCTATTAAAATAAAATACTCAATAATAATACTAATATGGGATTTAAATTATCCCCATATTGATTGGGTACATGTCACCTCAGGACGGACTGCAGAGATAAAGTTTCTTGACACCTTAAATGACTGCTTCTTGGAGCAGCTGTTCCTGGAACCCAGCAGAGGAGAGGCAATTCTTGATTTAGTCCTAAGTGGAGCACAGGATCTGGTCCAATAGGTGAATATAGCTAGACCGCTTGGTAATATTGACCGTAATATAATTAAATGTAATATCCCTGTGGCAGGAAATACACCACACCAGCCCAACACTGTAGCATTTCATTTCAGAAAGGGGGACTACACAAAAAATGAGGAGGTTAGTTAAACAGAAATTAAAGGGTGCAGGACCAAAGTGAAATCCCTGCAAGCTACATGGAAACTTTTTAAAGACACCATAATAGAGGCTCAACTTAAACGTATACCCCAAATTAAAAAACACAGTAAGAGAACCAGAAAAGAGCCACTGTGGCTAAACAACACAGTAAAAGAATCAGTGAGAGGCAAAAAGGCATCCTTTAAAAAGTAGAAGTAAGTTAAATCCTGGTGAGGAAAATAGAAAGGAGCATAAACACTGGCAAATGAAGTGTAAAAATACAATTAGGAAGGCCAAAAAAGGATTTGAGGAACAGTTAGCCAAAGACTCAAAAAGTAACAGCAATTTTTTTTTAAAGTACATCAGAAGCAAGAAGCCTGCTAAACAACCAGTGGGGTTGTTCAATCGAGGTGCTAAAGGAGCACTCAAGGACGATAAGGCCATTGCAGAGAAACTAAATGAATTCTCTGCATCGGTCTTCACGGCTGAGGCTGTGAGGGAGATTCCCAAACCTGAGCCATTCTTTTTAGGCGACAGATCTGAGGAACTGTCCCAGATTGAGGTATCATTAGAGGAGGTTTTGGAACAAATTGATAAATTAAACAGCAATAAGTCACCAGGACCAGATGGTATTCACCCAAGAGTTCTGAAGGAACTCAAATGTGAAATTGCAGAACTACTAACTGTAGTCTGTAACCTATCATTTAAATCAGCGTCTGTACCAGATGACTGGAGGATAGCTAATGTGACTCCAATTTTTAAAAAAGGGCTCCAGAGGTGATCCCAGCAATTATAGGTTTGTAAACCAGACTTCAGTACCAAGCAAACTGGTTGAAACTATAATAAAGAACAATATTGTCAGACATACAGATGAACATAATTTCTTGAGGAAGAGTCAACAAATTATGGTTTTTGTGAAGGGAAATCATGCCTCACCAATATACTAGAATTCTTTGAGGGGGTCAACAAGCATGTGGACCAAGGGGATCCAGTGGATATAGTGTACTTAGATTTCCAGAAAGCCTTTGACAAGATCCCTCACCAAAGGCTCTTATACAAAGTAAGCTGCCATGGGATAAGAGAGAAGGTGCACTCGTGGATTGGTAACTGGTTAAAAGACAGGAAACAAAGGATAGGTATAAATGGTCAGTTTTCAGAATGGAGAGAGGTAAATAGTGGTGTCCCCCAGGGGTATGTACTGGGACCAGTCCTATTCAATATATTCATAAACGATCTGGAAAAAGGGGTAAAAAGTGAGATGGCAAAATTTGCAGATAATACAAAATTACTAAAGATAGTTGAGACCCAGGGAGACTGCAAAGAGCTACAAAAGGAGCTCTCAAAACTGGGTGACTGGGCAACAAAATGGCAGATGCAATTTAATATTGATAAATGCAAAGATAAAGCACATTGGAAAGCATAATCCCAACTATACATATAAAATGATGGAGTCTAAATTAGCTGTTACCACTCAAGAGATCTTGGGGTCATTGTGGATAGTTCTCTGAAAACATCCACTCGATGTGCAGCGGCAGTCAAAAAAGCGAACAGAATGCTGAGAATAATTAAGAAAGGGATAGATAATAGGACAGAAAATATCATGTTGCCTCTATATAAATCCATAGTACGCCCACATCTTGAATACCGTATGCAGATGTTGTTGCCCCATCACAAAAAAGATATATTGGAATTGGAAAAGGTTCAGAAAAGGGCAACAAAAATGATCAGGGATGTGGAACACTTCCATATGAGGAGAGATTAATAAGACTGGGACTTTTCAGGTTGGAAAAGAGATGGCTCAGGGGAGATATGATTGAGGTCTATACATTCATGACTGGTGTAGAGAAAGTAGATAAGGAAGTGTTGTTTACTACTTCTTATAACAAAAGAACTAGGGGTCATCAAATGATATTAATAGGCAGCAGGTTTAAAACAAACAAAAGGAAGTATTTCTTCCACACAACGCACAGTCAACCTGTGGAACTCCTTGCCAGAGGATGTTGTGAAGGCCAAAACCATAACAGGGTTCAAAAAAGAACTAGATAAATTAATGGAGGATAGGTCCATCAATGGCTGTTAGCCAGGATGGGCAGGAATGGGGCATGAGTGACAGGGAATGGATCTTGATGATTTTCTGTTCATTCCTTCTGGGGCATCTGGCACTGGCCACTGTCGGAAGACAGGATTCTGGGCTAGATGTACCTTTGACCTGACCCAGTAGGGCCATTCTTATATTCTTATGTTCTTAAATTGGGAAAGAAAGGGAAGTCACCTGCTTGTGACCCCCAGATTAAAGATCTGCCCTGCAACCTGCTCAGGGCAGAGATCACAGACAGACCCCCTTCCACCTTAATTATCTGTATCGAAGTAGTACCTAGGAGCCCCAGTCATGGCCCAGGGCCCTATTGTGCCTGGTGCTGTACAAACACCTCACTTGAGACCCTATCCAGCCTACAGAGTCCAGTTACTAGCCCCATAGCACCCGGGGTGGCCCTCTCTCTCCATATTTGACACAAGTCCAGGCTCTTAGTTAGAGGCAGAGCTGCTCAGAAAATGCCAAGTGTCTTTATTATTTTAATAAATTACAGCTCCTGTGGGAAGTTCTTGTTTCTGTGAGGGAAAAATTAAACCAAGGACGGGGGGCAATTTTTTCCAGTTTTCCATTTAAAAAATATTGATTTTCAAAAACCAAAAATGACCCAAAAAAACACACTGAAGATGAAAAGTTGATTTTTAACCAAAAGATGAACAACTTTTACCCAAAACCAACATTATTTTACTGAAACATTTTTCAGTTTCCAGGTTTTTTTAATCAGACAAGTGGAAATTTTTCCATGAAATGAAAATTTTCCACAAAGTACTCAGACTTGGACAAAAAGCCATGTTTGGTCAGGAAAAAAAGATGTTTTGACAGAGTCTTACCAGCTCTCATTTATGGAGACCCTTCTTGCTGTCCCAGGGAGAGGCAGAATCCCACTATCTATGGGTTTTATCTTGCAGCCCATCACACTGGTGTCTGAGCACCTTCCAGCTAAAATCAATAGCAGTAGCCCAGTCCCCTTTCAGATATCTTGCTATCTCTGTATAACACCAGTCCTCTGGGTGGGTTGTTAGTAGTAGGAATCAAACCTGGGATCTCAACCAGCCTCATCAACCACTATATATCTCTCAGTCATCACTGTTGGGGGCTACCATGCCGCACAGAATGGGTGTGGGTTGTACCTGCATTTAGCACCACTAGCAGGCACAATATAAATGTCCCATTACAGGAGTGGGTGCTGTGGAGCAACATTTTTCTTATTCTTTGGCAGGTTCCACTATGCTCAGACACCTTTGGCTCCTAGCGCTCTGGTTGCTGGGCTCTAGTCCTGCCCTGGCTGAAGTTCCGAGCTGTCACGCCTCCAGGGTCCAGTCTTCAGTGGTCTCCAGCTGCCAAGCTCAACACCATGAGACACTGCCAGAAATTGACCCATCCACCCAGATCCTTTTGCTGAATTTCAACCTCTTCTCCAACATCTCAGCCTCCTCCTTCCCCAGGCTGGAGAGGCTCAGGAAGCTGTCTCTGGGATGTCAGCTGGGGGGATCACTCTCCATTGGAGAGAAGGCCTTTGAGAAGGTGGCCAATATCACGTTCCTGGACCTCGGGGGCAACAGGAAGCTGAGCCTCCAACCCATGGCCTTGGCTGGCTTGCGGCAGCTGGAGGTGCTCCTGCTGGATGCCAATGGCCTTGATGAGACTGTGCTGGAGGGTGGCTACTTCCAGGATTTAGTGTCCCTCAAAAGGCTGGATCTCACAGGGAATCAGATAAAGAGGCTGAGACCCGATTCTTCTTTTCAAGGCTTGAAGCTGCTGGCTGTCTTCCAGCTCCGGCTTAACAGGATCAAGACAATCTGCAGGGAGGATCTGACCCACCTTGGGGGACGACACTTGTCCCTCCTAGATCTCTCATCCAACCTGCTGTCCTGTAGGAACTCTTGGTACAACCACTCTTGCCCCAGTCCCTTCCGTAACATCACAGTGGAAACCCTGGATGTCTCCTCCAACCCATGGGATGTGGGTAGTGTTGAACGGTTCTTTAAGGTCATGGCAGGTGCCCAGATATGGCATCTGAGGTTGAAGCACTCAGGGGCCATTGGGAGGGGGTTTGGGTTCAATAACCTGCGGGGCCTCTCTGCCAGCACCTTCTCCGGACTCAGCCAGAGCAGGGTCCTCTCTTTCGACATGTCCCATGGCTTCCTCTCCAAGCTGGGGCCTTTGGTTTTCTCAGGTCTCCCTGAGCTGCGTACACTGCACCTGGCAGCCAATCAGATCCACAAGATCGGTGGGGAGGCCTTTGCTGGACTGCAGCACCTCTGGACCCTGGACCTCTCCGACAATCTGCTGGGGGAGCTGAATATGGAGGTTCTCCAGAGTCTAAGCTCTTCCCCACTGCTGCACCTCAACCTCAAGTCCAACCACATTGGGGCCATCCAGCACAATGCCCTGGAGGGACTGAGGACCCTGCAGACACTGAATCTGCAAGACAATGCCCTCTCACGCGTGCCGTCAGGGCGGCTCCCTGCCCTGGAGCACCTGCTGCTGGGCCAGAACCGGATCAAGGATGCCTGGGGAATTGGGAAGCTTTCCATGAATCTGACCTTCCTCGATTTGTCTTCCAACCGCATGCAAGACCTGAGAGGGCTCTGGAATGAGCTGAGGGGCATCCCTGCCTTGCAGTTCCTGAACCTTTCACACAACCAGATCTCAAGCTGCTCTGAGCATCAGGATAGAGCCATGCCCAGGCACAGCCAGCTCAGGGTGCTGGACCTTTCTGAGAACTCCCTGAATATTGTCTGGAAGGCAGGAGGCTGTGTAAATATCTTCCACCATCTAGACAGGCTGACATTCTTGAACCTCAGCAGAAACAACCTCCAGACCTTACCTGAGGGCCTCTTCCAGGGGCTGGTTTATCTCCAGACTCTGGACCTATCTGGGAACCTCATGGCCATGCTTCCTGATGGGCTGTTCCAGGACCTGCGCTCCCTGCAGATGCTAGAGCTGCAGGGTAACCCCTTGGTGACCCTGTCACCATCTGTTCTTCAGCCACTCCAGGCACTAGCATTCCTAAATCTCCAGGAGGTCTCTCTGCTTTGCCACTGCAGCTTGCGGGACCTGGAGGATTGGCTGCACTCCACCAATGTGACCCTGAGTGGTGGGAAGGAAGGGGTTACCTGTATTGTGCCCACCCCTCCCTTCCCAGAAATGCCTCTCCTTTTCTTCATCCAAAGCAGCTGTGTCCAGTAGCACAGCCCATGCTGTGTCCAGCTTTCCCCAGCATAGGATCCAACCTGTGTGGCTTTAAAAGCTGTTCCATATGCTGTGCATTTGGCACTGAACTGTGATACTTATTCAGTCACAGGCAGCAATGCCCAGTCACCTTCAGCTGTGAACCAGTTTCCCAAAGGCATAAGCATGGCCTGGACTAGGAGTCAAGGCATCTTGGTTTGACTCCTAGTTCTGGGAGTAGAGTCTAGTAGTTAGAGCAAGGGGCAGGAATTAGGGTCTAGTGGTTAGAAGGATGGGGGTAGGGTGGGGCTTCAGTTGTATTCCTGGTTCTGGGAGTGGGGTCTCATGGATCAGAATAGGGAGGCTCAGAGTCATGACTCCTGAGATCTATTTCCATTCTGTGAGGTCTAGTGGGTTGGAGCAGAGGGCTGGGAGTCAGGCTCCCTGGTTTCCAGCTCCAGGAGGAGAGAGGTCTAGTAGTTAAAGCAGGGGTGTTGGGAGTCAGGACTCCTGAGTTCTATTCACAGTCTTGCCCCTGGCTGTACAACAATTCTCTTTTGCCCATCTTACAGTAGAGGCATTGGGAGATTTCATAAATCTCTGGGGTGTTATAAAGTGCTCAGTGTCATCACCTTTATTCTTCTAATGCCAGTATAATAGGGTTGAAATCCCTTACGGCTCCTGGCATGGCAGGAACTATACTTTCTCAACCCTGGAGATTACGGGTACACTGTGGGCATTAGGCAGGGTCTGTTTAGCACAGATGCAGGTTAAATCACAAGCTACACTCCAGTCACTGGAGTCTTGTCTTTCCTAGGGAACAAGGTGTGATTTTAACACGTGTTAGCCCATATCTGTTAACTAACGTTGAAATCTTAGTGCAGACCAGGTGAAATGCAGTTTTAATGCATTAGCTCGTCAAGGTAAACCCATATTAAACCTACAACCACTTTGTCTATATCAGGATTTTAACATATGTTAAAAACACACCTTTTATCCTTACCTAGACCAAGGGATGCGCTCACCCAAGGGAGTGCTGGCATTGTGTTACTGTAGTGCCTAGGGACCTTAGACAGGTCCCCTTGGTACTCGGTGCTCTACAAACACAGAACAAAAAGTCCCTGCCCCTACTTCAAAAATGACCCACAAGGCAATGGGCTGGGCAGTGACACAGAAGGCCCGGGTACCTACTCACAGTGCAGTGTGTCACAGTGAGGCTGTGCGGTACTGGCAAAGGCCATGCTGGTGACATTTTAACAGCAGCAGCATATGCTGGCAAAAATGCTATTGGCAAAACTTTCGAGAGTAGATGTGGCCTTAGATTGCAGGGACCATCTTTCAGTTCTGCATGTGTACAGCACCGAGCACAATGGGGTCCTGGTCCATGACTGGGACTCTAGACGTCTTCACGATACACAACATAATAACAATGTATGTAGACATGGTTGGGGCTTGTGGACGGGAGCTGGGATTTCATATGAGTGACGTTTCCTAAATGGTCGCTCTCAAATAGCAGTGTTGATTTTTTGTTGTTACCTTTGCTGATAAAACCTCAAATTCTTAAGTGCAATTTTAAAAGAACACAATAGTCTGGTTTTATAGAACCCTGGAATGTACCAGGGTTGCAGGGAGATCTACAAAGACATGGGAGTACAAGGGTTAAAGAAAGGAGAGGAAAATCATATGGAGGGAAAACCAGCAGGAGACAGTTTGTCTGTGCAGGAGACCAAGCTTTCTCCGGAGCTGCTCCGAAAATGTGGAACAAAATCCTCTGGGAAACAGGGACCATCCCAACCCTGCTTGACTTCCACTCCTAATGCCAGGCTCACTTCTCCGACCAGCCTTCTCTGACATAAACACAGAATAGTGTGGCCATAGGCACAACCCTTCCTAAACAAACCACTGCATGCAGGGCCGTCCTTAGGATTTATGGTGCCCTAGGCAGGATTATTAAACTGGTGCCCCTGTGCCTGTCTTGCTCTTAGCAACACAAACATAAGCTTACACTATTGGAAAACTTGCCACATGCATATTATTAAAACCAGTTTAACTTAATTAAGCACACTGTAATATGCTTATGGACTAGCACAAAGAAGTAGCACTAATAGAAAAATTCTAATTTTACAGAATGATGCAAATAATATAACTTTTTTTTAATTGTCAACATTTTATGAGAAAAGTTATATGAAGAGTATCTGGAAAACACAGCGCATGTTGTTTTTCTTAAAAACCGCCAATCTTTTCTGGCTTTTTGGCTGCAATCAGGAATTAAATGTCATCATACTCGAAAAGACAAAGGATGTTTGGAATTATTAGAAAGGTAAGTGAGACCAGTCAACGTATCCTGACTTCTTGTCTGAGCGAGATAGTTTTTAGATGAGTTTTAAGTTTGAGAATGCTCCATTCTCCGATGCTCCTAGTACCAAAGAATTGATCAGTAGAATACGAGTGGCAATGTACACATTAAGGATATTGTCAACACAGTTGTAGCTCGGTATGAGTAAACTGTAAATGTCCATCATCGATTTTGCATGTGGCAACACTGATGACAGTATACTCAATTCTTCATACTAAGTCCTTTTAAAATCAAACAATAGCCGTGCTTCAGGATCGCTTTCTAGGTCAGCGGTCCCCGCAGCGGTTCCCGTGGTGCCATGGCGCCCACAGGGGCCTCTCAGTGCACCTCGCTACTGGCCGAGACAAGCATGCTGCTGAAATGCCAAGCGAAATTCGGCGGCATTTTGTGACGATGCCTCTGATGACGCTGCTTGCTGAACAGAATGAAGCAGCGTCAATGCCAGAAGGATGTTACGCTCTGAAATGCCGCCCGAATCTCGCAGCATTCTCTGGCCGAGCTGCGGTCACTGCCACGGTCCTTGTCTGGTGAGCGCACAGATGAAAAAGGTGTTGAGGACCATGCTCTAGGTTCTTGCACCTTTGTCATTAGTTGCCCTTGTTGTCCTATTTCATGAATTTAGTCCTGCTCAGCCCCACTACAGCTGCGTGAATGAAACCCCAGGCGACAGCGGGTTGAGTGCTCAGCTGGGGTCCAGCCGCAGCCTTCTTAGCCTGACCTGCCATGCCTGGGGTTCTTGGGGGTCCCCAGGCCAGCAGTGGGTGCTGAGTGGGGCCACGACGAACAGACCCGGGTGGCAATGGGGCAGCCGCCGGAACCCCAGAGCAGTGGTGGGCTCAGTCGTCAGCCTGCTGCTGTGCTATCAAAAATCAGCTTGTGTGCACCTTTGGCAGCATGTGCCGTAGGTTTGCCGACCCCTTCTCTATACATTAGTAAGAATGAGCATATTACAGTTGTTGGAGGGCTCTATTTAGCAGTAACAGGGCTATAGGAAAGTTAGTCACACATTTTTTTGTTTCTCTGCTGAAAGCTGGCCCATCCCTTCCCCACACCAAACCTTGTCACAAATAATTTGTCACTTAATTTCTGTTTTGGCTAAATTGATTTTTAAAAAAAAATAATTGAAATTGAATTCAGGATTGTTAGCAAGATTTGGGGGACCAAATTTGCTAAATGACAATCTAAATGGAAACACAGTACTGCTTTCCATCGCTTGGCTCACCCGCAGCATGCTGGTCCACAGGCTGCAGTAGAGAGGAGATAGGTGGAAACTGCAGGACCCCAACCTCACCTCTTGGGGTGCAGAGGTGCAACAGCAGCAGCAAACCCTGCAGGTCCGATCACATGCCAATGGGCACCACGGCCAGCTCAACTGACCATAGTGAAAATCACAGCATAATGATCTCAGGATTGGGCACCCATGAAGCACAGCAGCTCATCTGTCCTGTCAGTTTCCCCGGATGAGATGGATCAGTGCCAGCCTAGGAGAGAGACACGCTTTCAGCTACGGTGTCCAGTCCAGATATCATAAGCATCTTTCCCAAATCTGGACCTTAGCGTCAAAATGTGGGTGCCTAGCATGCAGCCTCCAAGCTTAATACAGCTTGCGATCTATCTCGCTGCCCCAACAGGATTACAGCCCTGCCCAGCTCTGGTCCCCCTCAAACTTTCCTGAGGACCCAAGATCAGAAGCTCTGAGCTTACCAGCAAGGGAAATTACCCCACTACCTTTCCCCTCTCTCTCCCACCCAGACTTTCCTCTCTGGGCTAACCTGAGAGTATGATGCAATCTCTTTACTCACAATCCCAAGAAGCATTCTCCTCTATTTCACAAGAGACAAACCCAAATACAAGGAAACGAGGATGATCCATATCTTCCCCTCCCACCACTCTCCTGATGCTGCAGAGCTTACCTCCGTAGATCTAACACAAAAGAGAATTCCTCCCCTTCATTCTTAGCCTACCCAGAGAGAAAACTCAAACAAGTCTAAAAAGAAAGCTTTATATAAAAAAAAAAAGAAAGAAAAAGACATCAAATATTCTCTGTATCAAGATGACAATACAGGGCTATTGCTTATAAGAAAAATATGATAAACAGTCTGATTCAAAGATATTCCAATTTGAAACATTCAGCAAGCTACACACCATGTAAATACAACAAAACAACACAAAAACCTATATTGTTTTTCTACCTGTACTTACAATTTGGAAACAGAAAGATTAGAAGAAGAAAGAACCTTCTCATAGCTGAGAGACAGACAAAAAGACTCAGACCCCAAAAATTCCCTCCCTGACTTGAAAAATCCGGTTTCCTGGATTGATCTCTGTCAGTGTTTGGTTCCCTTTTAACCTCTTTACAGGTAAAGAAAACATTAACCCTTAGCTATCTGTTATACACAGATATCCTGATTTTATAGGCCAGTCCCGATATTTGGGGCTTTGTCTTACATAGGTACCAATTGCACCACTAGGGTGACCAGACAGCAAGTATGAAAACTGGGATGGGGGTGGGAGGAATAGGAGCCTATATAAAAAAAGACCCCAAATTCGGGACTGTCCCTATAAAATCGGACATCTGGTCACCCCTACAGTGTGTTCCTTCCTCACCCCTATCCAGAGCCCCAGACCAATCCCCTCCCTCAGACTGTGCTGCATTCATCTCTCTCTAGGACCCAGCAGCCCTGCTCTTACATGCTCCACTGCTTCCCATCTGTCCAGGCTTCCAGCAGAGCAGTGCCCACAGACCTAGTGATGCCCTAGGCGGCTGCCTGTTCTGCCTATGGCTAAGGACGGCCCTGACTGCATGCAGGATTCTCCCCCTCGGTGGAGGATAAGAGAAAGAATGGCCTCCCTGGGACGGATGTTAGTTGTAGTGTGTAATGCAAAGATACTGCAGTGATGAGAGTGGAATAAGAGCCCGTATAGAACAGAAAACCTTCTCTCGCTGCTAAGAATAGGTTCCTCCTATTCAGCCCTGAATTTCTCTCTTGTCAATTTCAGCCACTTGCTCCCATCTACACTCCTTGAATGCCCCTCAACAGCCCCCTGGTTTGTCTCAGCCTTTGTCCCTTTCTATGCCTCTCAGTCAGTTCTAACCCAAGCTTGGACGTAGTTAGCCATTTTTATTCTTAACTCCACAGTCAGTCCCTCCAGCCATTTTTGGCCCTTCTTCTCCTAGAACACCTTTCGATCTGACATCATTCTCTCTGGCAGGAAGGGGACTCAGAAGTGAATCGAGTTCCTAGAGCCACATAGAAGGGCTGTCCCTGCCTTGCTTCAGGCCTATTTGGTCCTCCTGCATGCGATGAATCCCCAAAGGGGATCCATCTAGTAAACAGAAGACCTCCCCCATCTCAGAGGGGAAGGACAAAAAAATCCAACATCGGGATCAACTAATTCTGGGGCCCAACAAATGAAAAAGACAGGGTGGGAGTGAGGGTTGTACGTTTACAAAGCAGGGTTCCAGAGGGGGACACTGAGTAGAGGACCCTACACAGTGGCCACTACTCCTCAGAAGAGTCCAGGGAGCTAATGGGTGCTGCCCAGAGGAACTCTGCTCAGAGACATGATGGACAAGTGCACAAATCTGAGCCCCACAGTCATGTTTGCAAGGAACCCCTGTCCCAGGCCCTCTTCCTTGGTAGATACATGGCCAACTCCCAGAGGAGGTTGACGAAGAGGTCCTGGGACTTCACATGGCCACAGATGGGGAGAGCATAAATAAAAAGATGAGGGGAAAAGTGAAGCCAGAACCTCAGCAAGAGGCTCTGGAGGAGGCAGGAAAACAGCTGCAAGCTGGTGCACAGTAAAACTGCAGGCCTCAAGGTCTCTCTCTCGACACAAGAAAAACAAGTGACGGGGAGTCTGGAAACCGCGTCAGCATTGTGTCCGTGCTCATGGCTCCATGGAGGAGCTGCCAACCTATGTCTCCAGCAGGCTGTGGAACCAAGGTGGAATACAGGCTGGCCCACTGGGGCTCTTAGCCCTCCACAGATGGCAAAAGGTCCCCCCATTTCATATCAGGGCAGGACACAAAAGTGAAGAAATGGATAGTATGGAGCTCAAGCTTCTGTAGTTGTTCCGGTGATGCAGATCAGAAGCAGAGCTCATATGGGAGGTTTGAGGCAGCTGGCTTGTAGGAACACCTTGCTGGAGGACTCTCTCAAGGAAAGATATGGAGGCAGGGGGCAGGGCAGCCTTTCCATCCTGAAGCATGAGGTGGGGGACACATGGGGTGGGCAACCCCATATGCTAGGTGAGTTTGTTACACAAAAGGTTAACTATTTGCTTATGGCAATCCTCTGCTTATCATCCCAGTAAATCCTTGCACACACGTAGCCCTTCTTGAATGCACGTACACAAGATACCCAGTAAGAAGATGTTAAACAGATCCAAATTATCTCTAAAAAGGAATTCAAGAAATGCAGGGCTAGCAGAATTTATGCACGTAAAGTTGTTTGTAACCTAGTATATAAAGCCTGCTCTGCGCTAATAAGGTGTGTCTTTTCCCTTTGGCACTAGCCGAGGAAAAAGCACCGTTCAGCTGACTGAGAATAAAAGTTTGGTACCCCGTCTTCTTGCCTTCCGTGCCTCCTTGGGGTAATTGAGTAGCTCCAGGGGGAAACGAGCCCGTTTGGCTAACAAAAAATGGCGACCCAGATGGGACTTCTCTCTCCCTGTATAGGGGGCGCTGACGGCGGCCGAGGGCGATTCCGAGGAGTGGCCACCCCGAGCATTGGTTTGCTCGGGCTTCGGGTCGTCACAATCGGCCGGGGCGGCTGCTGCGTCCCCTCTAAAGAGAACTCCGAAAGACACGGAAGCAAGACGGCTCCAGAAGAAGGGGAAGTCCGACTGCCGGACGTGGCCACTCCAGGCGGTAAGTGCGTTTACCTCCTGGGTTTGAGGAATAACGCCCCGAAGTGTGGGTTGGACAGTGGATACCCTCTAGGCAGCCCGTGTAAGGGAAGGTATATTAACACTGTTATAGTTTTATGAATGTCTTGTTGTTGTGTTATTAAGTAAACAAGGAACGGCCCATGAATAATTCCACTAACTCCATGAGTTCGTGGGCCGTTCTGGATAATTATTGGGACTTAGAACAGCCCCAGGATTGCTCCTGTTTCCTAGTGAGGAGTAATCTTGTTTTTCTTCTTAATGATGTATTGGAAACCGAAATTGTAATTGACTGAGGGTTTTGTGTGAAGTGACACTGACCAGGTCTGAGACTTAAGCTGACTCCAGCCGCCCCAAGACTCCTGCGAGGGGAAACCCGGTGACCAGGATATCTTGATTGCAAGGGGAGTCAGCCGAATCTCGTGACCCAGTGGATATCTGAAGTTGGGGGGTTGAATCCCTATCTTTTCCTCTATCTCGATAAAAATTGGGTAAAAATACACAATGGGGTCCGGACAGAGTACCTCTCTCCGGGACACCCTTGGGATGTATGCTGGATAACTGGAAGGCGTTTAGATGCCAGGCTGATTATGGAATTGTATATGTAAAGACAATCTTGTAAAATTCTGTACTCTTGAATGGACAACATTTGGGGTGGAATGGCCCGAGGGGGGACACTCAGGCCAGAAATTGTACAGGCAGTACATAACATTGTGACCCGGGACGGGCATTGGGACCAATATCCCTATATAGATATTTGGCAGGACCTCGTGGCCAATCCTCCCCATGGCTGCAAAAATGTAGAGCACGGACTATTAAAACCTTACTGGCCCGTGCCCCTGTTAGAAAACCCTGTCCTCCTGTTAAGAAATCATGTCCGCCAGCTGTAATTCCTTCTGCTCCTGATTCTATGCCCCCTCCCCCTTTGTATCCTAGCCTCCCGGTTCTGGCATCCTCCCGATTGAAAGCCCCCCCCCCCGCCTTCTGAGGATAGTGTGCCTCAGCTATGGAGATTAAGGGATGAGTCAAGCGAACAGAACTCCTCTGAACAGGAGCCCCTCTCCGAGCTCTCTCTGAGCTCCCCGGTGTATAAGCACACTAGGAGCAACAGCCCTCGACTGGCCCAGGCCCAAAGTGACTGTGGACCCCGGGCCCACTCCAAAGGGGAAGGTGTGGAAAATGGGCATACTCGGTTTACCCTTACTAACTCCTCAGGCGAGGAAGGGGACTCGATACTTCAAATGCCCCTACGAATTATATGTAGCCCACTGCAGGATACGATGTAGGCCCCGAGCTCACTATGATATATGTCCCATTTACTACTAGTGATCTGTATAACTGGAACAACAGAAATCCCGTTTTCGGAAGATCCCGCCCCACTAACAGCGGTATTTGAAACCTTAATTATGGCCCATAACCCTACCTGGGGCGACATGAGGGTCGCTCTTAACACTCTACTAACTGCGGAAGAGAGATGTTTAGTCTCTCAAAGGCCCGCGAGTGGCTAATCGAATTGGGAAAACCCTCGGACGAGGTGGCTGCACAGTTGCCTGAGAGCCCCCCCGACTGGCCACAGAATAAAAATGGCCAGCCTCAGCATAGCCAATACACCACGGCCATAGTACAGGGAATGAAACGTTGTATCAGAAAAAACCCCGAATTGGGCCAAGCTATATAATATAAGACAGGAAAAAAAATGAAAACCCAGCTGCTTTCTATGAGCGGCTTTGTATACTTGTAAAAGATATACAGACCTCGATCCTGAGGACACTAATGGGAAACGGGTATTAATCCCCTTTTTATCGGACAGTCCTATGAGGACATTAGGAAAAAAAGTTGCAAAAGTTGGCAAAAGTTGGAGGGGGCGTCGGCAAAAATATAGAGGAACTGTTATTCAATTGCCATGAAGGTTTATGATCGGAGGGATGATGAGGAGAGGAAGAAAGGGGCCCGCGTTTTAGCCATGGCCCTAAGGGAAGGATATGAGGAAAGGGAGGACAAAGTTAAGGGACGGTCAGGGCCACCGGGAAAGGGACGGGGCCCCGCCTGGGTCAGAATCAGTGTGCTATTTGTAGGGAGGAGGGACACTGGAAGAATGAATGCCCCCAGATGACAGGCCACAGGAAAGGAGCATAAAGATAGAACCCCTCCCCGTCCATCCTCTACAACAGTACAGGACTTTCGGGGAGGGATCTTCCCCATAGGGGGGCCGGGGGACCCAGCGGCCCCTCCTGGCGGCACAAGCCGCCAGCCTGGATCCCACGGTAAAAATTAAAGTGGAGGGCCGCCCAATTGAAGCCCTTATTGATACTGGGCCACCCTTAGTTTGCTCCCCCTTGATAAGGCTCCCCGAGGTAGAGCTCGGGGACGTGCCATAGTCCAGGGGATTGAGGGACAAACTACAGCTTTGGAAAAAACTCTGCCTCTTCTAGTGAAAATAGGGACCATCAGATTTCCCACCAGTTTGTTTGCAGCCCTCCTGTCCCATAGCGCGCTGCTTGGACGAGACATCCTTACTAAATTGCAGGCGGAAATCTCGTTCGACAATGGAACCATGGAGGTCAGGCTTCCTAAGCAACAAACCTCTAATTACCAGATTGGCCCTTATAAAGCGCTAGAAATCTCTCCCCGGAGGTGCCAGGGGAGAGGAGTGACAAAGAATCCAGCTGCCAGGGGTTAACTCAGAGGTGTGGGCGGAGGAGGGGAGGCGTAGCTCGAGCCAGGAATGCTTTACCATTGCAGTGCATATTTCTCTTAAGGAGGGAAGCAGCCCAGTCCGAATTCGACAATACCCCTTAAGTTGGCCACTCGGATCGGGTGAAACCTCTGATTCAAAAAGTTTCTGCAGTACCTGGTGGCTCACGGAAGGCACGTCCCCATAGGACAATACTCCGATAATGGGGCCTAAGCCTAATGGACAGTATCCTGATTGGTCCAAGGACGCTAAGACAATGGTAGCAGTAAGATAGATTGGTCCCGCTACCTGAGTTTCTCATACCCATTTAACTATTGGAATAATAGAAGTTCCATCTCTTTGTAATTGGGTCCCAGACAGTAGTCCCCACAAATCCTCATTTCTCACTATTCTTGGGACAGTTTCCCTGAGGGTCATCCAATCTTGCCTCAGACCAAAGCTGGTTCTCTTGTGGATAGATTTAAAGATGCCTTCTTTTTCCATAAACCCCCTTGATCAGGAATCTCAAAGGCTGTTTGCCTTTTAAGAATAGTGGGAAGACCCAGATACCCACACTTTACTCCACAGGGCTTCAGTATCGTCTAGATGGACTGTTGTCCCACACAGGGGACTTATGACCTGTGCACCCGACGATTTTTGGCAGCCAGCTAAAAGAGACCTTGCCCCATTCCTGGGACTAGCCATCCCTCATGCAGAAATAGGTCCAGCAGTATGCTATGGCCAGCGTCCATGAATTCTTGCTTTTAAGTCACTCACTAGGGAACAGAGGCAGCCTGCAAAGCGAGTCATGGCCAGATCTATGAGACCATATTAAAACTTTTCGTAGTCTTATAATGAACTTACCTTGGGGGTGGTCACATTGGAAGTATAACCAGGTTTCAAAAGAGCTGGAAAATAACGCTCAAATTGCCGAGAGACATTAAGGGCAGGCAGGGTTACTGTCAATCTCCGGGATATCCATCTGTTGGCAAAGGGAGTTTCGTAGGTTTGGGCTGGATCAAGAAAAAAGAATCCAGTTATATCAGCTGATAGCCCTCAACATCAAGAAACCATTCACTATATGTCCCAGAGAGTTCAAAGGGCCTTTCCTATGCATGGGGCCTAGAACTGACTGGCTTTTGTCGGCCTTTCTGGATCCCTGATCCCTACGGGGGAAGGTGCTAAACCATTATTTGATGAATTCCCCACCCTAACTAAGGAGGGTCTGCTTACTCTGGACATTGGGACCAGGGGACTTAAATGGAAAAAGCATTTCGAGAGGCTTAAAAAAGAAGGCCCCATGGTTTCCAGAACGTCCCCTCCCGCTCTTAGCCCGTCGCATCATTCCGAACCGCTCCCAGATCCCCGGGAGTGCTCATTCACCTAATTCACTCTCCACTCGCAGAGCGGTCAGCCAAAACAAAGCTGAGCAGCAGACTGCAAAAAGTCCTATGCCAGGAGCAGCTCATCGAACACACACCTCGAGGTACCCATTGATGAGTATTACTCTAAAGAGTTCTGTTGGTCCGCTGTCACCATACATGGTGCTTGTGGCCTTGACCTCGATTTACGGACAGTGTGCTCGAAGTCCACACTCGTCGATCTATCACTGCGTTCGTATCTCAAGGAGCTGCAAACAAATTAGACGCTTGGAAGCGGGAGAACACCTTGAAGAGAGTGCTCTCGTCCGCCCAACGGGAGTGGTTGCCACCTATACACTGCGAGACAGGCGCACAGTCAGAGAAGAAGCATTCTTAAATACCGCAAGCCAAACATTGATATAATAGGCATGACAAGATAGAAGGCTGCCTTCGTCCTCTTTACATACCTCTCTACATCTCCTTGTAGTGCGTTTGGCTCCCTCGTGTAAGCAGCCTGACGACCTACTTGCGCTGATTTTTTTTTTCCGCTCGCCCTATTTGCAGTGTGTTGTGTTCCTTTCACTCTCTTTTTACTCTTTGCGTGTGGTTGTGGATTTCTGTCTCCGCCAGCGTCTCACGACTGTGGGTCCGACATGTTGATGTTCTCGCCATATAATACAAATGATGTGAATCATCCTTGAGCTCTGCTAACTCTCGTGAATCCTCTATGTGAAGAACAGCCTTGATACTGCGCTGGTGCGCGCTAACCTCTCAGATAGTCGTATAATACGTTACTGGGTCTATGCTATGTAGTAATGGCAAGCTGGTTGCCTGGGGGCTGTAGTGAACCTATAGGGTTATAGGATGTACACAAGTTTAAACTCACCTAAACTGTCTGCCTCAAGCACGCGAAGCTAGTGGCCCCTTATAGAGGCGTCTCCGACTGGGGACCGGAGGAAAACACTCTTTAACCCTATATACATGACAGTCCGTTATGCTACATGGTGGGTACATCTCACGGGAACCCTGTGGAGGGAAAAGAGGGTTTATTACAAGCTTCAGGCCCAAAACATGCAACACGGGAGCCTCATCAAATGCGCTTTTCGGGCCCTGATGCTTCCCCTCCGGGTTGCGTGATACATGTGCTCGCCATGCGAAGGGCCCCTGAGGCCGAACAGCGTAGGTATTAATCCAACTGGGCTGATCAGGCGCGAAGGAAGAGCCGCCCAATGAAGGGGGCCTCATGCTTCTGGTGGTTCAAGATACAGAAGCTAAGATCACTCCCCCAGTATACAGCTGAGGAAGTTTGCCACCTGCAGGCTTGAGGAGCCAGCAGATTTCCCTCGATTGGTGGAAATTACCTGGGGGGAGATCTTTGTCCTCGACCCAGTGCTTCAGGAAATCTTCGGCTTTCCTACGATAGAGAGGGACATATGGGGTCGGGAGCAATAGTTTGATTTGGCTGCCCGATCCTAAGGGGCTGGGCATGCACTCGGAAGCCCAGACATTGCTAGTAATTGTCCTGTCTGTCACGAACAAACCAAAGGGGTGCGGCCCTCCTGCCCCAATGGGAGACGGACCCTGGTGGCCGTCTTCCCTTGTTCAGAAATGGCAAAGTTGATTTTGCCAGATGCCCCCTTGCAGGGGCTATAAATACCTACTCGTATTCGTTGGTCAGCTCACTGGAATCGCGGTAGAATGCTACCCCCCTTGGCCATTGTCGGCCCGGGCTGTCACCTAAGGCTTTTGTTCATGAAATAACTTCCTCGTTTCCATCTCCCCAAGGTAACTTGGATCTGATCAGGGAGCCACTTTACCTCACAAAAGTGGTTTCAACAGGTTCCCAGGGCCCTCGGTATACAATTGGAAATGTACACATACGTCCTGGGCCACAGAGCTCGGGTCAGGTGAAAGAATGAGATAGAACTCTCAGGACACTCTTACTAAAATATGTACAGAATCTACGTTTGAAGTGGCTTGATGCTCTACCACTTGCCCTTACCCGCGCGCATTTGAAGGGCCCCAGAAATGTCTTAAACTCCACCCGTTTTGAAACTGGTCTTTGGGTTTCCTTCCCTGAATAACTTGTCCGCGGTTCGGGACGGATTGTAACACTGGAAAATGGGAAACGCGACTCTTTATGGACAGCAGGATACTGGGCGTGCAATCTGTCTGTTAACAGTCTGCCACTCGAATACGCGGACACCCTTGAGAGACCCTCTCCTTGGATCAGCCCTGTACACCCGTTCCAGATCGGTGACCAAGTCCTTGTCAAGAAGTGGAAGCGTGACCTCCCTTCACCCCACTGGACAGCCCACACACTGCTCACTCTCCAGCCAGACTTGCAGTTAAAATCTTGGAGCGACAAGTGGACCTCACCTAATACGCGGGTAACGGTTCTTGAACCCTAAACCAGGAGATTGAGTCAACAGAAGAGGAACACCAGCCTCTGTCCCCCCACACCGGAAGCCCGGGATGGCACAGGCAAGACGTCCACCTGGGCATATCGAAGGACTAGATGCGATTTAAAAGGACTGTTTAAAAGAAGAATATGAGTTAATCCATAATATTTTTTGCTTATGTACTCCCAACTACTGCTAATGGTGGGAAGAATAGGTTTTTACAACTAGGGAGAAACAATAGCAGTTCCTTAATCTTAGTAAGGTTGGGTAAGTCTGGAGGTCCAGGAATTTAAATGAGTTGCCCTGGTAAGCCCAATCCGGTGCAACCCAAAGTGGTGGGTTTAGTAACTTAAGTATATGCACGATGGAACAGGAATGTGGACTTGGAGGATATAGTCGTGGCGACCTATTCTTCCGGCAATGGCGTCTTTTGCCTTAATCGGACAAGACGGTGGGGAGTGTACGTTAGGAGAAAGCAGATGTGATTGGACTCTATCCCTAGGATATGAATGCTATGATTCCAACTGTAACCCGTATGATTGTCCCAAATACCAAGGGCGATGGAACACCTACCCATGTGAAATCTTACTAATAATAGCTGGGATGATGATGTTCTCCACCAGCATAAGCCGGCGAAGGTTGCAAGGCGGTGGGATTAGATGGTTCTTTTTGATGTCTTCTTTCTAAGTTGCCAACGAAGACAATACACTTAGCAGGACCATTGTTGGTACGAGGTGGCATCATGGCATGGCAGCACCATAACGAACCGGACTTTTTTACAAATATTTTGGTCTAATGCACCCATAGGCCAGATTAGGCTGTAATTGTGTGATTTGGAAGGCAGGAGCTGGGACATGGAAATGCAACTAACTATGACTTGAAGGTGAACCACCGTTTATGGTGGGACTTTCCGAGCCAGTAAATTCTTTGTATTTGAACCGAAAACAGTGGATTCTGAAACCTGGGATGTCCCTTTGCTGAATGGACTTTTGTGTCCTCAAAAGTCACTATGGAATCTGTGGCAATATTTAACCGAAGAAATTGCCTCCAAAATGGTCAGGAGTATGTTACATTGGATATTATTAGGCCCTGTTCTTTTACTACCTCAAATACAGGAAATAAATTGGGAATCAAAGTATATGTGATCTAATTAGAGAAAGGCCGATTCGTGGACTCCACCTTGGGCGCCGGAAGCTCCAAAAGTGGGAGCTCGGAGTGGCCTCCTGAAAGAATCATAGAACATTACGGACCGGCCATGGATGAATCCTAGTGAATTAGTATCTGGGCCAGGGAGATTTTTATACCTAAATCGGAATTAGGCTACAGGGTTTTGGAATAGTCCACTAACAGACAGCCACAGCACTCGACCTTTGGCTGATCAATCGACTCAATGAGAAATGCAATTTATCAGCACCACATAGCCCTCGATATTTGTTGGCAGAAGAAGGAGTCTGTGCAAAATTAAATGAGTCTAATTTGCTGTTTACAAATAAGATAATAATGGAAAGGTGGTAAAACACGCTAACAAAAGAAATGAGAAAGTTAACCCACGTCCCAGTCCAAACTTGTGTTGGGTGGAACACAGACTGGTTTACCTCCTGGTTCCACCAATAGGATGGCTCCGAAAAGGGTTTCTCTTTCTGTATTTTTTTTACACCCTATACCCTAGCTTGCTTTGCTCCCTGTTTAGTTGCATTAATCAGACGTATGGCTAATCAAGTTGTATATCAACAAATGAAGGCACTATACCAGCCAGTAAAAACTGAAGATTGGAGGCCTTAGAGCTCTCAAAATGCTTTTAAGGGGGGAGAGAACTGTTAGAGCAAAGGTCAACTATTTGCTTATGTCAATCCTCTGCTTATCATCCCAGTATCATCCCAGTTAATCCTTGCACACATGTAGCCCTTCTTGAATGCACGTACACAAGATACCCAGTAAGAAGATGTTAAACAGATCCAAAATATCTCTAAAAAGGAATTCAAGAAATGCATGGGTTAGCAGAATTTATGCACGTAAAGTTGTTTGTAACCTAGTATATAAAGCCTGCTCTGCGCTAATAAGGTGTGTCTTTTCCTTTTGGCACTAGCCGAGGAAAAAGCACCCGTTCAGCTGACCGAGAATAAAAGTTTGGTACCCGTCTTCTTGCCTTCCGTGCCTCCTTGGGGTAATTGAGTAGCTCCGGGGGGAAACGAGCCCATTTGGCTAACAAGTGTACAGTATCCACCTAGTCCTGCTGACTGTAGTCCAGGAGGTCTCCGACTTTGGTGGTACCAGCTAGGACCAATCTCCTGTGCACTGAGGGCACCTCCACCACCTGGTGGAACCAGGGTTCAATAGGGAGTTGACACCCTCGGTAGCCATAGTGGACCCAGACGCAGAGGTCAACTTCCAGGTATTGAGGTGGTCCTGGTAAAAGACCAGCAGCTCAGAGGCATCTTGAGGGAGACTCTTGGCTGGAGTTAAAAGAGCTGCCAGTCATATCAGAGCTCTCAGAGGCGTTGGAGGAAGATGTGCCAAAACTGGCTCCGTGTCGGACTAGGAGCTCTAGAAAGGAGCCTCTGCAGAGCCTGAAGACAGAATGTATAAACCTGGCTGTGTATGCACCAGGCCCTACCATCCCTCTTCCAGATGAAGGCTCAGGACACCTGAAGAGACCCAGTGCTTCCCTGGCCAAAAGAACTCCAGGACCTTCCTCTGGAGGTTGGCCAGGGTACCCAGGCATGGACACAGGACTTTGAACCAGTCAGGGGCACCGGAGCCCTCCCAAAAGTGGCTCCCACAGCTGCTGCCAAGGCTCCCTGGCCAGGCTCCATGCTGGCATGGTCGGGGCAGGGGGGTCTCAGGGGGAAGATGAGGGGAAGGGGATGGAGTCTGCACAGGTGAAAAGTGGACGGGCCAGGCCCCACCACTTTCAAAAAGGGTGGGGGGGCCCTGCCCCCCAGTTCTGGTGCCTCTGGAGCCAGTGCCAGAGCATGGAAAGGACCAGCTGGTTAACAATCAGTGCCCTACCCTCAAAGGGAAAGGCACTGGAGAAGCCCCACCCATACTTGCAACCTGTCAGACACTCTGGCCTCCAATTTTCCCGTGGGGCAGGATTGAGAGGTAAACAGCCAGATAGAGCAGCAGACCCGCACCCCACTGGATGCCCGGCTTCAGGACAGGAAACCTCTGGGAATGAGAGTTCCATATGTAGGTGTCTACCTGGGGCCATCCAATCCCTGCTCGGTGCCCAGAAATAAAATCAGTATCTCAGCTGCAGCTAGGGTGACCAGATAGAAAGTGTGAAAAATCAGGACGGGGGTGGGGGGTAATAGGCACCTACGTAAGAAAAAGCCCCAAATATTGGGTCTGTCCCTATAAAATTGGGACATCTGGTGACCCCAGCTGCAGCTCGGAAACTACGTGTATTGTGAGTGAAACTGCTGTATGCTCTTTGGTGGGGGGCCTCTCTTTGTGCAGTGCCTAGCACAATGGTCACTGAATGGGGCTCCTAGGAACTACTGCAATACAAACAACTGGAGAAAGAGGTTCAGGAGGGACGGGATTTGGTGTGGCACCAGGGTCTCAGGAACACAAGCCAGGGTCAGGCTGAGGCTACATGCACACAAACCTGAGAGCCTCAGAGTAAAGCACTGGCCACTCAACAGGACTCATCACAGTCTGTTTCCTACACACAACGCTCTGTTGATAATGAAAGACGGCGTGATGCTGAAAGGTGCATCGCAAGACAATCACAGCCCTAGTTCAAGCCATGGGCTGTCCCATTCAGTCTCCTTCACACTCAAGAGGAAGAGCAATTAAACCCCTCGATGTAGTAAAGACAGCTGCAAACAATGGGGGCGACCCCCAAAGCAGTACTAAGGCTGTCTTCATTGCTAAAAAAAGGGTGTGTTTCTACAGTGAGCAAGCTAACAGCTGGGGAATTAGATGGCAGAACACACACTTGGCACATGGGAGGTAGTGGGACAGATGACCATTTGTTTTATTTTATTTTTAGATGTGTTGGGATGACTCAGTGGCTCAAGGCACCAGGCTCAGGGTTTTGCTTTTCCTTGTCCTGGGTATTCAGGGTTGCTGTGTACAAGCATGAGGCCAACCTCACTCCTGACACACCTCTTAAAAAAGAGCAATGTGGTCTAGGACAGGGCTTCTCAAAGTGGTGGTCCACGAACCGGTGCTGGTCTGTGAGCCATCGGCTGCCGGTCCACGGTGAGTTTCCTCATAAGAACATCAAATAGGATATGGCACCGATCCCTGGCACATTGGGGGAAAAAATTGCAGGTCCCTCACATCAGATTGCTTGAGAAGCACTGGCCTAGGGGATAAGGGCATTGGCCAGGAGCTCAGAAGAGCTGCATTCAGTTCCCAGTTCTGGTGGGTTATCTTAGGCAAGTTGTTTCCCTGCTCTGTGTCTCAGTTTCTCCATCTGTAAAATAGGGTTACTTGTAGAGAGCTGAGCGTTTTCCCTGATGGCAGACACAAGGACTAGGAGATTGGATTGCCTGTGTGTACTGGAGGCAGGATGCCAGGAGAAGCAGTTGTGAGCATGACCCTGAAGGAAGCAGAGAGACAAGGCTTCTTGGGCACAGAGCCTCCTGAAGAGGCAGACATGGGGATTTCCGAGTGGGGAAACCACCTGCTGTTGTTGATTCCTACTCTGTTCAGGGCAACAGGACTTTGTGTGCATTCTTTGTGAATAGGCAAGGTTGCCTCAAAGAACAGACCTGGCTTGTAACATCAATTCCTCCTCTTAACAGAAACAACCCTGCAAAGCCCTAGATTCTAGCTAAACCACACAAGCGAAAGCAGTGACAACTGCAGGGAGCCTCTGCCAAAGAAGCTCCAAACTGCAGCACCCAACTACCACATCCTACCCTTTGCAATCATGTATCTAAGGTGAGTTATGCAGCCAGCTAACTCATCTGCAGGGCCCTACCAAATTCATGGTCCATACTGGTCAATTTCACAGTCATAGGATTTTAAAAATAATAAATTTTGTGATTTCAGACTTTTAAATCTGAAGTGTAACGGTGCTGTAATTGTAGGGGTCATGATCCAAAAAGGAGTTGGGGGGGGTTGCAAGGTTATTGGGCGGGTGGGGGTGGTACTGCTACCCTTATTTCTGCACTGTTGCTGGTGACAGCGCTACTTTCAGAGCTGGGCACGCAGCCAACAGCCACCACTCTCCAGCCACCCAGCTCTGAAGGCAGCACAGAAGTAAGGGTGGCAATACTGTGACCACCCCCCAAAAAATAACTTTGCGACCCTCCCTGCAAATCCCTCTTGGGTCAGGACCCCCAATTTGAGAAACGCTGGTCTCCCCCATGAAATCTGTATAGTACAAGGTAAAAGCACACAGAAGACCAGATTTCATGGTCTGTGGCACATTTTTCATGGCTTTGAATTTGGTAGGGCCCTAGTACTTTGCCCCGCACACACAAACGCGTCTCTACTGCCTATAACCTCATCCCAGGCAGCTTTCAGTGCAGCAAGGCTCCTGCAATGAGCAACCGGTAGCCATTGCCATGACCACAGCTCCAGGCCACTAAGAAAAGAGCTTAGGGAGTTTGCTCCACCCACTTAGTAAGAGGCTCAGAGTCATTGTGATAGGCCAGAAATTCGCCTCTTTCGACATAACTCCTGCTCTCAGATTGGATGTTTGGTGATAATATCAGGCTGGGACGAGCTACAAGTAGCTGGTGCGACAACAGCTGCTGCGGGTTAAAGGGACAGGGGGTAGAGCGTGTGCATGGGAGGATTCTGGAGCCACTGCTGGTATCTATGGTGTGTGCTTTGGCGAGACGGACACCGGGCTGTCAGGTAGGACTGTGCGGCAAGGGGGAGCGTCGGTTAGTCACACAGAGGAGGGCAGGAGGCAGAGAAGCAGCTCAGCATTGCTCAGAGCGTTAGCAGTGACCGGTGCTGCAGCATTTCATATGGCTGACAAGACAGCGTGGTCCTGTACAGCCACCGGTAACAGCCTGTGAAACCGAGAGAGCCCTGCCAGGAAGGGGGTTTCTGGAAGAGTTGGAAATTCTTCCCCTTTTGTGAATTTGGAGGCCTGAGTTGCACATTGCCCAAACTTTCCCCTTTGTGTGCTGATACCCCTTTATCCCAACCTGCGTTGCAATCTTGGACTCCCCTCGCATGCTTTGTTGGTGCTGCTTCATAGCAGCCTGCAGGCCTCCCCTGCTATTCTGGTTCTGGCCTCCCCCCAGTTCTGCTAATGCTCTTCTGTCCTGGCCTGCAGCCCTCTGCTATTCTGTTCCTGGTCTCTGCACCCCATATGCAGCTCTGCCAATGCCCCTCTGTCCTGGCCTGCAGCCCCTTGCTATTCCATTCCTGATGTCTGCATCTCCTATGCAGCTCTGCCAATGCCCTTGAGTCTAGACCTGCAACCCCACCTGCTGTTCCCATTATGGGTTCCTCCCTCTCAATCCTGATGCGCAGCCTCCCTGCTATCCCAGCCCTAGACCTTTCTACAAACATACTTAACAACAAAAAAATGTTCTGCCAGATGACTGGGAACTCCAGAGCAGACAGGGATGTTTTCTGTCTTTAACTCTATTGCTGAAAGCATTTCCAAGTTTTCTCTGCTCCAGCAACCTCATCTTTCCCTTAGCTATAGACCCACCTTCAATGTCCTGCTCTACCACAGGCTCCCTGTGGGACCTTGGGCAAGTTGCTTAGGCCCAGATCCTCAAAAGCGTTGAGGTGCTTAACTCCTATTGACATAATATGTCCTCCATCACTGCACAGGAGTTTGCTGCTGCTCATATCTTAAACCTATGGAACTCCATGCTACTGGATTTTACTGAAGCAACCAGTAAGATTAAAAGAAACATGAGTGGGAGATATGAATGACCGGGAGGGGACTGTCAAGAACGATGGGATTGAGTTCCCTAGCTGAGGCCGGGCTAGTGGGTTCAGCCTTCAGACAGGTTAATGAGCCCTGCTAGGCTTCAGCAAAATCACCTGATTGACCAGTCCATCCAATTGGCTGAAAGAAGCCAACAACTCTGCATTTATGCTCAACAGCAGCACAGCTTAACACTTACTTCTGCAGCTGCAATTATTCTTGTGCACAGCTTGCTGGGGATATTAGTTGGCGGCTCCTTCATGGAGCAGTGAGCATGGGCATGTACCTGGCATGGTTCACCACCTCCCTCGACACGTGCCCCTTCTGCGGTGAGAGGGAGACCCTGGTGCACATCTACTTTGAGTGCACCAGGTTGCAGCCTTTAACCGGCTCCTCCAGAACCTCCTTCTCAGGTTCTGGCTGCGCTTTTCCCCCACCCCTCCTGATCTATGGCCATCTGTGGCCCCATGAAGTCGCAAGACCTCCTCATTGACCTCCTTCTGGCATTGGCCATGGTGGCCGTTCACCATACCAGGAAGAGGAAGCTGGACAGGGAGGTGCTCTGTGACTGTGAGGTCTATTTCTGATCCTCCCTTAGGTCATATATCTGGACAGAGTTCCTCTGGGGCAGTAGGCATTGTCCAAGATTCTCTGCTTAGTGTTCCCCTCTGGATCCCTGCTGTTGACCCTGTGACCCTCACTCTCATCTGTGTTTTTTCATTTGTGGTCCCCTGAATTCAGCTGAGACCTGGGTCTAGTAGCTCCTCCCCTTAGGCTGGGGCGAGGGGCCTTTAGACGTGGGCAGATGCCCCCCCAGAGCCTTAATAGGTGCAATTGCTCCTGTGCCTGCTTGCTCCTGCCCTGTTCTGGTCCTCCTCCAGCCCACCTGACCCTGCATCCTTGCCTGGCTTCTGACTCCTGGCTCTGATTATTGGCGTCAGATTCTAGCTCTGACCATTGGCTCTGGGTATTGGCTTCTGACTCTGACATTTGGCTCTGGCTTCCGGTGCTTGTTCCAAAGTCTAACCTCTAGGGCAGACTGGCCACATCCTGGTTCTGACAAGGGATGGGTTGCCAGCAAGAGAAACAATCCAGGCTAAGAGTACGTCTACACTGCACGATTATTTCGAATTAGCTTAAACCGATATTACAAAACAGATCTAATAAAATCGGTTTAGCGCGTCCACAGTGGGATCACGAAATCGATTGTATGTTTGTCGATCCCCATATCTGGTTACCAAAGCTAACCATCGATCAGGAGCGGTGCACTGTGGTAGCTGTTCCTCACTATCCATAGTTCCCACTCCAGGTTGAGGAGCACAGTGCTGATGGGCAGAAAACATTGCCCCGGTGGTGCTGGGTACAGCCTCACCCTCCCTTTGTGAAGGCAGCAACAACCCTTGTGCGCCTTTTCCCGGAGTGCATTGAGCAAACGCCATACACAGCAATCATGGACCCTGAGATCACAAACAGTATCCTGACCATTGTCAACACCTCGGACTCTCTGCCAGCATGCATCAGTACAAGAGGGTGACATTTACAGTACTCAGGGAATTATTATTTACTCTCCTTCCACGTGCTGGGGGAGGGGGGGAAGAGACTGACGAGCTGTTCTGTGAACCACGCAAGACACTCGGTATTAAGCTACAGACATTGGCGCTAGCCAAGAATGCAAATAGTTTCAGAGACTCTGTGGAGACTGTAGCTGTATCCTCTTAGCCCATTCCCTCCCTCACATGAGCATCCGTTGAGTCTCTGGCTTCCCGTACAGGTGTCCGCACCACGCGCTGGTACGCGGAGTATTTTGTCAAGACCCTTTGGCATTTCCTGTTCTTTTAATGGAGCTTCTGATATAACAAGATTTGTCTCACCATACATGCGGAGTCAGATCGTAGTACATCCCGTAAGCTCAACTTGCAGGAGCTACTGTGCTATTGAAACGCGCATCGCTCACCACGTGCTGATCAAGCTGGAACTGTAAAGCAGGAAAAAGTCATCTAAGCTCTTGGGGCTTTCCTGTCGTCCACCGCCGCATCCGATTTGGATTGCGGTACAAGAGGCGGTCAGGTGTTGCATCGTGTGATACCCTATAGTAGGGCCATAATGTCGATCTGCGTCCCGCATCCACTACAACGCCTAATCCTAGTTACTCACTTTCGAATTTAGCGCTACTCCTCTCGTCTGGGAGGAGTTCTGAAATAGATTTAAGGAGCCGTTTAACTTGATATTAATGACGACGTCGTGTGAACGGGTACAGCGTTAAATCGGTATATCGGCCATTAAACCGATTTAAAGTCGCAGTGTAGACCTGGCCTAAGTGACATGAGAGTCATGCCCTGTTCCCTTCCCATGATCGCTGCATACACAGGGGCTGGAAACCTCAGACTCGGTTCACCTCTTTGTAGTCCTGTGACAACTACAGCCCCAGCAGCGTAACATAGGCCTGCTCTGCACTACACGGTTAGGTTGATGGAAGATGCCTTGCATTGACCTAGCTGTGGAAATCTCTTCATTTTAAATTTGGCTCCCACTGATGTGAGTTCCTCTCTGCAGTGCTTTAGTAACACCACCTCCCCAAGCGGTGGAGAGCCAAGGTTGATGTAATTAGGTTGATGCAGTGTCAGTGGAGACCCTGCCTTGCTTTCATGGACTGTGACTGGCTTTCAGGAGCCATCCCACAATGCTCCACACTGACAGTACAATCGATACAAGCGTCCTGGTGAGGACGCACACTGCCGACACAAGTGACTTAATACCTGTGGTGGCTGTGTGCAGATGTAAGTTAGGTAGACATCATTTTGTAGTGTAGACATGGCCACAGGCTAAACACCCAACCCAGATCAGTGCAGGCTGTCTCTGACCCTTCCACCGCAACCACTGTCAGTGACCACTAATGATCCATGTTCCGTCCCATAGGTCTGGGATCCACAAGAACCTCTCCTGAAGGAGGAAGTGACTGTGGTTTGAGAGGCTTCCTGTGGGAAGAGCTTTGTGCCTCGGTGGAGAAGGCTGGAGCACAAGGATGATGGATCGGTATAAGACCCCACGCACCAAAGAGCTGGAGTTTGGAGGGCCCCTGGGTAAGATGAGGGTGAGAGGGGTTGGAAGGCAGTGGCTCACGTACCCTGAAAGGCAGGGCAAACTGGAGGTGTGAATGCAGCTACATGGTTAGAACAGGGTGGGTTTGAGAGTCAGCACTCTTGGGTTCCCAGTTCTGCCATTGACTCACTGTGGGAGCTTATCTCTCAGGGACGCTGCTGCCTGTCACTCACCCACAGTTCTGATCACCCTGGGGATCTTGTCCCTCTAACCTCTCATTCCTCCCTCTACAGGAGCCATGATCCTCATCTTTCTTATGCCAGCTACCATCTTCTATCTTCTGCTGACGTGTCGCACTGAGCAAGCCAGCGTGCTGAACTTCCCGCCCCCGCTGCCACCCCTGAGCACCCTCTGGAGCCCCCACACCTTCCTGCTGCTTCTGGCTTGGGTGGGACTCCAGGCTGCCCTCTACATGCTGCCTATGGGGAAGGTAATGCTGGGTCAGCTTCATTGGGCAGAGGGGAGGGTAGGATGTCCCCTTCCCTGCTGGGTGTCATCTGCCTAATGGTGGCTGTCTGACTATCCATGGGGAATCAAGGGCACCCGTGAATTGCCTGGGCCACGGCTGAGCCAGATCATGGCCAGCTGGCTACACCATGTAGGCAGAGACCTGTCAAAACTCAGTTCTTCTACACAGTTGTGAACTGAGGTTCCAGGGAGGGTGCCGGTGAGAGGAGCTAGAGTCAAGACCAGAGAGATCAGTGTTAACTGGTTGTGTGGCTTTCCCCCAGGTCACAGAAGGGATCGTCCTTCGAGACAAGAGCCGGCTCCAGTATCGCATTAATGGTGGGTGTTGGATTTTGTTAGGGAGGGGAGATCGACTATGACCCGCCCCAGAATTTGCAGCCAATCACATCACTTACTGAATTTCCTCATGGTAACAAGTAATAGTATTTTGGGGGAAGTGATGTCTATTGGGGCTGAGCAAGGGGCTAGGAGTCAGGACTCCTGGGTTCTATCCCGAGCTCTGCCACAGATTCCCTGTGTTACCTTGAGCAAGTCCCTTCCCCTCTCTATCCCTCAGTTTCTCAGAATAACAGTGTGCTGTGACTTGGGGGTGCTCAGCTAAAAAGGCACAAAGTGTTGCTGTATCTAAGCAGGATGTGTCCTGCTTTCTCTCCTCCCGCGCTGCAGCTTTCCATGCAATGGGGGTCACGGCCCTGGTGGTGGGGGCTGGACTGGCAGCCGGGTTGCGCCTCAGCTACATCTATGACAACTTCCTGCAGTTGGCCTTCTCTGCCTTGCTGCTGGCCTTCGGCCTCAGCTTCCTCCTCTACTTCAAGTCCCTCTTTGCCCCAGAGACAGCACTGGCACCAGGCGGGAACTCAGGTGAGTCCTTCTATACACACGGGGCACACGGACACAGGAATGATCTTGTGCATGCAGACATACACGTGTGCACTTATGCATGTCTGAACACACACAGACATGCACACACTGACACATGCACCACACACACAGGGACACATGTGCATGCACTAACACATAGACATTCTCTTAGTCACACAGGTCATACCTGGTGTCTCACAGGGGGTGCAGGGGGAGAGCAGCCAGTGATGCCAGTCAGGTAAAAACTGCCAGGACTCTAGGGAGGTATCTGATCAGTTGATGAGGCCCAGAAAAGAACCACCCTTGTTGCAGAGAGTTTAACCTTCCAGTGAAGCATCCAAGAACAGCACCCATTGGAAACCAGACATATCCAGATTTAGCACAGCAGGGGTGGGGATACCAGGCCAATGGGATGGGCCCCTTGGACTGATCTGGGGTAGCAGAGAGGGGAGCATACCAGACTAGATGGACCCATTGGTCTGATCTGAAGCAGCAGGGGGGATACTGGGCTGGACAGGCCTATTGGTCTGATCTAGGGTGGCAGGGAGAGGAAGGGGGAGTAGCTATTCCACCTTGAGGTACCTGACTTGCTGTTGGCCACACAGGGAATCCTATCTATGACTTCTTCATGGGCCATGAGCTGAACCCACGCATCGGCTCCTTCGACCTAAAGTATTTCTGCGAGCTGCGGCCAGGCCTCCTCGGCTGGGTAAGTGGGTGGGGTTTTAGGGAGCCCCTTGCTGCAGAAAGACCCTGAGGCCCTAGCTATGATGACCTTGTGAAGGTAAAGGATAATCAGAGAATCTGCTGCAGGGGAACACTAGTCCTGGGAGAAAGGTTGCAAGAGGGAAATTCCCTCTGTCCAGATAGTATCTGCTACACATGGCTATCCATAACCAGATATTCCAGCCTAGATGGACCCATTAGTCAGAGCAAGCATGGTGGGAGGGGTGAAGAATACCAGACTAGATAAGCCCATTGGTCTGATCTGGGGCAGCAGAGAGTGGGATGCCAGGCATGGGTGGGCCCACTGATCTGATGCAGGGGTAGGGGTAAACCAAGCAGGATGGTTTTACTGTTACACAGGGGCTAGATATGCCTTTGGTCAAATCCAGGGCAGGGGGGAGGGGAGGGGAGGTATCACTCAAGGATGCCAATCAGGTAGGGCGGAGGAGGGGCTGCCAGCCTGCCACACCCCCCTCCCACTCCATCCCCACCCCGAGTTTCATACAGGAGGTGTGCTCCCAGGTGGAGGTCTTAACTGCACAGCATTACTGTGGGGTGTGAGTTCTGCAATGAGGTGCTTCTCCCAGTTTGTGTCCCCAGGGCAGAAAGTCAGTCTTTTGTTTCCAAAGAGAGGCAGGGTGATTAAGATAAGAAAAGGATGGTAATTAAATTAAGGCTCTGGAAGTTCTTAGATGAGCCTGTAAAACAGGTTTCAGAGGGGTAGACCTGTTAGTCTGTATCAGTAAAAACAACAGAGTCCTTGTGGCATCTTAGAGACCATTTATTTGGGCATAAGCTTTCATAGGCTATAGCCCACTTCATCAGATGCATAGAGTGGAAAATACAGTAAGCAGGTGTAAATATACAGCACGTGAAAAGATAGGAGTTGCCTTACCAAGTTGGGAGTCAGTGCTAATGAAGCCAATTAAATTAGGATGGATGTTGCCCGTTCCCAACAGATGACAAGAAGGTACAAGTATCAACAGTCTTTATTCAGGCCTAATTTGATGGTGTCAAGTTTGCAAATTAATTCCAGTTCTGCAGTTTCTCGCTGAAGTCTGGTTTTGAATTTTTGTTGCTGAAGAATGGCCACTTTTAAGTCTGAGTGTCCAGGGAGATTGAAGTGCTCTCCTACTGGTTTTTGAATGTTACAGTTCTTGATGTCTGATTTGTGTCCATTTATTCTTTTGCGTAGAGACTGTCTGGTTTGACCAATGTACATGGCAGAGGGGCATTGCTGACACATGATGGCATATATCACATTGGTAGATGTGCAGGTGAACGAGCCCTTGATGGTGTGACCGATGTGGTTGGGTCCTATGATGGTGTCCCTTGAATAGATATGCAGACAGAGTTGGCAACAGGATTTGTTGCAGGGGTTGGTTCCTGGGTTAGTGTTTCTGTTGTGTGGTGTGTAGTTGCTGGTGAGTGTTTGTTTGCTTCAGGTTGGGAGGGCTGTCTGTAAGCGAGGACTGGCCTGTCTCCCAAGGTCTGAGAGTGAGGGACTCTCCTTCAGGATAGGTTGTAGATCCTTGATATGCTGAAGAGGTTTTAGTTGGGGTCTGTAGGTGATGGCTAGTGGCGTTCTGTTACTTACTTTCTTGGGCCTGTCCTGTAGTAGGTGACTTCTGGGTGCCCTTCTGGCTCTGTCAATCTGTTTCTTCACTTCTCCAGGTGGGTACTGTAGTTTTAAGAACGCCTGATAGAGATCCTGTAGGTGTTTGTCTCTGTCTGAGGGATTGGAGCAAATGTGGTTGTATCTTAAGGCTTGGCTGCAGACAATGGATCATGTGATGTAGTCTGGATGAAAGCTGGAGGCATGTAGGTAAGTATAGCAATCAGTAGGTTTCCAGTATAGGGAGGTGTTTAGGTGACCATCGCTTATTTGTACTGTAGTGTCCAGGAAGTGGACCTCTCTCTTGTATGAAGTGGTCCAGGCTCAGGTTGATGGTGGGGTGGAAATTGTTGAAATCCAGGTGGATTTCCTCAAGGGCCTCCTTCCCCTGGGTCCAGATGATGATGTCCATTAATGTAGCACAAGTAAAGTAGCTGTGCTAGGGGAGAAGGGATGAGGAAGCATTGTTCTAAGTCAGCCATAAAAATGTGGGGCCATGCAGGTATCCATAGCAGTGCCGCTGACTTGAAGGCATAAACCATAAATCCTCCCCAAATCTGAAATAGCTGTGGGTGAGGACAAAGAAAGTGACAAAGCTCAACCACCAGGTTTGCTGTGACATTATCGGGGATCCTGTTCCTGATGGCTTGTAGTCCATCTTTGTATGGAATGCTGGTGTAGAGAGCTTCTACATCCATTGTGGCTAGGATGGTGTTTTCTGGAAGATCACCAATGGATTGCAGTTTCCTCAGGAAGTTGGTGGTGTCTGGAAGAAAACTGGAAGTGCTGGTAGTGTAGGGCCTGAGGAGAGAGTCCACATAGCCAGAAAATCCTGCTGTCAGGGTACCAATGCCTTAGATTATGGGGCATCCTGGATTCCCAGGTTTATGGATGCGGGTGGTGATAGTGGGCAGGGGTTGAAGAGGGAAGACAGGGGACTCAGAAGAAATACAACCAAGCCCTCTGAGCCAAGATTACAGTCAGAAAAGAGGAAGATGTGAAGATCATAAGTGAAAAGAAGGGGCCAAAACCAAGGGAAGGGATAGCAGTGGTTTAAAGAAGTTCCCACTCTGCCTGTGGTACTTATGTGGCCCCATCACTGTAGTATCTGAGCACCTCACATCACAGCCCTCAGTGAGGTCAAGTGAGACTAACAGCCAGATTTTAAAAAGTATTTAGGCACTTAGCGGGATTTTCAAAAGCACCTAGAAGGTTAGGTGCTGTGTAAACACACTAGGTGCCTAGCTGCATCTTTGGGTGCCTAAAAGCCCTTAAAACTGTGTCCCTAAGGGACTGACCTGAGGTCATACAGGAAGTCATTGGGTGTAGAAACCAGGTCTCTCAGATCTAGCTCCCTAGACCAGCCTTTCTCTCTGCTGCATGCTGCAAAAAAAGAGGCCTCTGATGGATGGGAGCAAAACCAAGAAGGCCAGCTCTCTGAGATTCCAGCAATTGGTCCTAGGTGATTGGGAAGGATGTCGTGGTGGACAGTATGAAAAGCAGCACAGAGGTCAGGAAGGATGAAGAAAGAAAGAGAATGAGAATCAGATGAGAGGAGTGCACTTAACTGTCAATGAGTAGCAGGTTCTGCCCCAGGCTGAGTTGTACAGCAAAGCCTGCTATGCAATTTTAGGACTTGTCTACACTGGCACTTTACAGAGCTCCAACTTGCTCACTCAGGGGTGTGAAAAACACCCCCTGAGCACTGCAAGTTTCAGCGCTGTAAACTGCCAGTGTAGACAGTGCACTAGCGCTGGGAGGCACTACACCCCTCATGGAGGTGGGTGTAGCCACGACTGCACAGCCATATGAAAGCACTGCCGTGGCCAGCTCTTTAATGTTGCTAGTGAAGACGTGCCCATTGATTTTTAAACGAAAACCATTTTTTGTCTTGTTTTGTTTCTTTTTGTTCTGAGTTTTTGGAAAAAAAAGAAGGAATGAGAGTGTTTTATGGGTATCAGATGTGATTATACATCAAATTCATAGGGTTTCAGCTGTATTCAGGCCAATTCCAGAACACAGAACAGAAATGCATCCACAGAGTTGATAAAGTTGACAATTATTGTCATGATTTGTGTTGTTTGTTGGGCACCATCTGTGTGGTCAGCACTGTTCAGAAAATGTAGTCCCTGAGCCAATGCATACAAGATGTGTAAGTCTGGATAAGATGGCTCAGATATTTAAGTATCCATAGTTATTGACATCACATGTTCACTGATGTTTATATCTATGAGTGGAGGCACTGATGGCAATAGAAGTTTTACTTTTTAAGGACTAGAAGATTTGACCCTCCAACCTTCTTTCAAGAGGAAGAGCTGCCCAGAGCTCCTATGCTTGTTTATTTTCCTTTCCTACCTGCAGTCACCCTGATGTACCTTAGAAGCAATTTTGTCCCCAACTTTAAAACGTGGAATTTTCTTGGTGTTTGATTAAAAATAGTCTCCTGTGAAAACTGCAGCTCAATCACTGTAGTGTTATGTTTAAGAACCTTCTGGAAAGTATCTAGCCTTTAAACAGAAGTGAAAGCAGTGCTGCCAACTCTCATTATTTTGTCATGAGTCTCATGATAATTATTATTTTCCTTAAAGCCTTAGTTCCTGGAGTCAAGTGGTATGTGATGATTTCCGCCATCATTCTTAAAGAAAAATTAAGTTTCTAGTTCTTGTGGCTATGGAGAAAGCTTCGAATGTGACCCCAGGGCACCTTAAAGGCTCAAAAAGCAGAATATAAATTAAAACCACCAAATCTATTATTTTTACATAATCTCATTATTTTAAAGCCAATCTCATGATTTTTGGTAAGCCTGATTCTTGATTTTTGAACATTTGGGGTTGGCAATACTATGAAAGTGACTTGAAAGTGTCAGTTTCACTACTGTTTAAAGTAATTTTTTAGTCTATTATTTGTAGAGGGGTAACACCCCTAGAGCCCAAGGCAGGTGCAGTGTAAACTCCTGGGGCCTTGCCCTAGTACAGTGACTCCCAAACTAGGGTTTGTGAACCCCTGGGCGTTCACCAAATGTTACAGGGGGGTCTTGGGGGGGGGGGGGAACTCCCTAAGGGCGGACAGCTGTCTTTAAGGACACTGGGCAGCACAGGGCCATCAGCCTGGGAGCCCCTGGGCTTCCAAGAGCTAAGCAGATCAAACCAATTATATCTATCACACTGAGGAGATTTAAACTTCAAGAGTCCATATAAGAAATGGAAAGGAAGGTGGATTTTTTTTTTGCTGTTTTTAAAAATTAAATAGGCAGCTAGTATTGTTTTTTAAATTATTATGAAGAACAACTTTAAGCTTTATTGTAACATACGTTGTTTGCCTGGAGTGCTCAAGACCTGAATGCTTGTGTAGGAGGAACTCTGAGTTGGCTTCTTAAATACCTTCATGCTGTTTCACATCTGATACTCCTTGATGAAACATAGGAGCCTTGTCTTATAGCAAGCTTATTCAAAGTGATACAGGCTGCGAAAGTGAGATCTTGGAAGAGTGTTGCCATTTTCATAATGTAATAAAAATACTGTAATAAAAAAATATAAGAATAAATTGTATATTAAGATCACTGCTTTTATAGTTTATACTCAGGTAAAGGAGAAAATCCTGGAAATATTCATTTTTAGGAGGAGGTTCACGAGACTTGACATTTTAGTGAAAGGGGTTCACAGGCTGTTAAAGTTTGGGAACGACTGCCCTAGTAGGATGTTTCTAAAAGTTAAATGATCTATTCCAAGTGTGATAGAAAGTAATCTAGGTTTTTCTTCAATTGTATTCAAGAGTTAGTAACAAATTAAGAATACAGTAACTCCTCACTTAACACTGTAGTTATGTTCCTGAAAAATGAAACTTTCAGTGAAACAATGTTAAACTAATCCAATTGTCCCATAAGATTAATGTAAATGGGGGGGGGGGGTTAGGTTCCAAGGAAATTTTTTGGGGCCAGATAGAAGGCATTATACTGTACAGTACTATACTGTGGTTGGGAAGTGCCCCTGGCTTACCCCACACAGGCACAGCCCGCCACAGGCAAGGAGGCTAGGAAGCACTTTTGCAGCAGCAGCTTCCCTGGAGACCAGGCTCGGATATTGCCAGGAATGCTCCAGGCTTGCCTCTTCCGGTCCCTGCTCCACTCCAGGCCCACCTCTTCCCACGCCACCTTCTCTCCAGAGCATGCCACATCCCTCACCCCCCAAAATCCTAAGCGCCTGCCCCTCCCTCCCAGAAAGTCCTAAGCGCAAAGTGCTGGGAGGGAGGGGAAGGAGCAGGGAAGCCCTGTGTCTCCACTCCTCCCCCTCCCTCCCAGAAAATTCTAAGCACCAACAAACAGCTGTTTAGCAGCACTTAGGATTTTCTAAGAGGGAGGGGGAGGAGTGGAGAGGCCGCACTTCCCTGCTCCTCCCCCTCCCTCCCAGAAAGTCCTAAGCGCTGGTGGGAGAAGCGCTGGGAAGGAGGGGGAGGCAGAGAAGCAGAACTTGTGCAATGCCCCCTTGTAAAGTCGCTGCTCTTCCACAGAATCTTACAAGCAGGCAGCCAGATGACATTATAAGAGAGCTTTGCACAACTTTAAATGAGCATGTTCCCTAATTGAGCAGGGATGTAACATTGAAACAACATTAAGTGGGAGAACGTTAAATGAGGAGTTACTGTATACATTAAAATTTTAAACCTAACCAGTGTCCCTTCAGTGACTTGACACAAGATGTCAGAACATGTTAGTATTAGAGCTGAGTGGGTCTAATATTTATTTATTTGTATATAGGAATTATCAGACAGGAGCACTGAATATAAGCTATCATTTGCAAAAAAAACCAAAGAGTTCATAGGTGCTCAAGTAGCCTCTGGAATCACAGTTAAATTTGCCCCCTCCCCTACCAAAATCTGAAATGGCACTCCTGGTCCACTCAGCAATCACGTATTTTTCCTCTGGGCAGACAAGGTGCTGGGGCAAGGGAGGGAGGCAGGTCTTCTTCAAACTCTGCCTGACTGCTCCCCTCCTGCCAGGCACTGGTGAACATGGCCATGCTGATGAAAGAGACTGAGCTGCGGGGCAGCCCCTCGCTGGCCATGCTCCTGGTCAATGCCTTCCAGCTGCTGTATGTGGTGGATGCACTTTGGAATGAGGTGAGTCACTCCCACATCCCTGGCTTAGCCTTGGCTTGGGATCTGCAATGGCCTAGGGGCTACAAAGGGAACCTTAGGGGAGGCCTCCTGGGTTCCCTTCCTATGTCTGGGAGGAGGGTGGAGTCCAGTGGTTTGAACAGAGGGGCTGGGATTGAGGACCCAGCTCTGAGAAGGGAGTGGGGATTGGTGATTTAAAGCACAGATGTGGCCAGGCTGGATTGATTTAATTTAAATTGATTATACTCAAGTTTTGCATTTGTACTTTATAGTTATTTTCCTAACAAAAGGTTGATTTTCACTAGTGGGTAATATTAAAACATGTTAATTTGCAGCCAAACATATCCTGACTTTATACTAAATTTGGTACTTCTTTTTGCTAACCAGGAGGACACAATATATCTCTACACATTTATTTGAGTAATTATATACTTACTTTACATGTATTCTGATTCTTAATTTTTACATTTTTATTATGTTAGAAAATGGTGAATGTTGTATTTATTTACAATATGATGATTAATGTTTTACTTGCAATTTGAGTCCAGCTCTATTTGGATGGAAATTTAAAATTAAATAAAAAATCCCCAGAAACAGCATGTTAAGATTTTTAATAAAATAAAACTACTTTGTGTGCTAATATACTCTTTAAAAGTTTATAAATAAATGTGTTCTATTTAAAACTGATTGTATTAAACAAAGGAAGTAGCATCTGTAGTCAGTGAATTTAACTGATTGTTTCTGGTCACCATGTCATTCAAGATTTTAGAACTAGTAGATCTCATCCTCTCTCAAATAGTTTTTCTTCATAGATTGGAAGAGAAAAACAAGCTTTCCTGCCTGTTCAACTCCCAATTGATTTCTTAACTTCAAATGAACTAGTCACTGAACTGATTTAGCTGAATAAAAGGAAATAAAATTAAAATATTCTCTCTCCACCTGCAGAAGAGACTACTGCCAACAGTTGAAAGGTGGTTTAGTGCTTCAACAAACTCTGGTTCCAGGTGCCTAGCCAGTGATGTCAAGCAGTTCTGTGTGTTCAGTTTCTTTAAACTTGGCAGTAAACGTGTCCTGCTTAATATTTTTTTTGTATTTAAATTATTTAACAGTTTACAGCATGGTTAGGCCTTAGCACAGGTTGTTTATTTCAAATTTAATTTTTAAATAGATTTAGCATTTTTTTTTAAATATTTAAATTTTGTTTAGCATTGATTTTATCCATGCTGGATGTGGCTCCTCTGTGTCCTGCAGGAGGCCATCCTCACCACCATGGACATTGTACACGATGGGTTTGGCTTCATGTTGGTCTTTGGGGACCTGGCCTGGGTGCCCTTCGCCTACAGCCTGCAGGCCTACTTCCTGGTCAACCACCCCCAGAAGCTGAGCCTGCCCATGGCTGTCGGGATCCTCTTGCTCAATGGTGAGGCTCAGGTGATTTCCTCTTACATATCAGACCAATAGGCTCATTCAGTGCTATATCTCTCCTCTTTCCCCCCCACCCCCTGATCAGACCAGTGGATCCACCTAGTCAAGACCAATAAGTGTAGTATCCCTCCCACTTTACCCCATAACCCTATCTATCACAGTATCTCTTCCGCCCCACGCTTCCTACCTCACCAACCCTACAACTCACCTTGCTGTACAATGGAGTGAAATGCCTTCCTGACCAGCCCCAAGCCACACCCTGAAGTATGAGGATTGAAAGCCCTGCTCAATGCCACCCCGAGCCAGCATCCACCACCATTGTCGTTCATCCTTTTGTCCTCTCGAGCAATCTGTTTTCATACCAATCCATGGCAGAAGTGCCAGTATCCCCATGCCTAGAGCTCCCACAGCCTATCCTCACTCTGGTTCTCTTCTTGGCAGGTCTGGGATACTGCATCTTCCGCAGCGCCAATTCCCAGAAGAACACTTTCCGAAGGAACCCCAATGACCCCAGAGTAACTGGTGAGCTGCTGCCGCCTCTTGGATGGGAGTTATATGGGGGACTTAGAGTGAAGAAGTCTGGAGTGGGAGAAGAAGGGGATGCTAATGGAGGGTTAGCTAATGGGAGGGAGGGGGAGGAAGGGATGCCATGTGAGTAATGCTCTTCTCCTCCCAGGTCTCAAAACCATCCCCACAGCCACAGGCCGGCGTCTCCTGGTGTCTGGGTGGTGGGGGTTTGTGCGCCACCCCAACTATCTGGGGGATCTCATCATGGCTCTGGCCTGGTCTCTGCCCTGTGGTGAGTCTAAATCCTGCTTGGAGGGAGCCTGTGAAGGCTAGCAAGGAGGTGTCAGGAGGGGTGGGGGGCAGGGGTTGTCTCCTTCTCCTGCCCCCAGCATTGGTGTCCCAATGGGACCTGTGCCTTTAGGGCATGCAGGGCATATCCCTACTGTCCCTCTGCAATGGAGGCAGGGCAGCATCTCTCTAGCCCTCAGGGCAGTGGTGTCTGCCTTGGACACCCATTGTGTCTCTCACGAGCTACACAGAGGGTGCCTGCTCTGGCCCAACATCCCAGTCATGTCCCAAGCAGATGGCACCAATATGCTGCCCTATACTCCAGCCAAAGGTCACGTAGAAGGCACCTGGTCTGGTTGGCCTGAAGTCCCAGGTGGAAGGCCCTGATCACACCTTCCAGGGATGGCATCAGTGTATCATTAACGTGGGAGTGGGGAGGAATCTACGCCCTAGACAAGCTTGCTCAGCACTCAGGCTATCCACTAGAACAGTGGTTCTCAACCTGTTTACCATTGTGGGCAACATATGCAGCTCTCTGTGTTATCTGGGCTGCATCCACACAATATGTATACGGCCTGTAAGGCCATGAGAATGTCACATGGGCCACAGCTATGTGCTGATTAGGACACAAGCAGCCCGTGGGTTGAGAACCATTGCACTAGAAGGTCCTAGAAGAAGGGCCCATGGCCTCCTTCTCCTCATCCCCCATGTCTCTCCCACCCCCTCAGGCCTGACGCACGTCCTGCCTTACTTCTACGTCTTCTACTTCACCGTGCTGCTGATTCACCGGGAGGCTCGGGACGAGCACCAGTGCCTGCGGAAATACGGGCTTGCCTGGCAGGAATACTGCCGGCGAGTTCCCTACAGGATCTTCCCTTACCTTTACTGAGATTTGGCCCAGCACACCATGCCCCATGCAGACCCACGCACGACAGCTCACATCTGCCCACCACTGCTCCAAAGGCTGGCAGAACACTAGCCTCTGTCCTCACCACTGGGGCATGTTGTCATCCCCAGAGGCCTCCAGTTGGAGGTGCAGGCTCTGGAGTGGGGCTGGGGATGAAGGGTTTGGTGTGTAGGAGGGTGTTCCAGGCTGGGACTGAGAGGTTTGGAGTGTGAGAGGGGACTCCAGGCTGGGACAGGGAATTGGGACACAGGGGTGAGGGCTCCGGCAGGGGATGCAGGCTCTGGGGTGGAGCTGGGGATGAGGGGTTTGGGGTGCAGAATGTTGGGAATCATTAAGAAAAGGATAGATAATAAGACAGAAAATATCATGTTGCCTCTGTAAATACATGGTACGTCCTCCTCTTGAATGCTGCATGCAGATGTGGTCACTCCATCTCAAAAAAAGATATATAGGAATTGGAAAAGGTTCAGAAAAGGGCAACAAAAATGATTAGGGGTATCAAACAGCTGCCATGTGAGGAGATATTAATAAAACTGGAACTCTTTAGCTTGGAAAAGAGAAATAAAGGGGGATATGATAGAGGTCTATAAAATCATGACTTGTGTGGAGAAAGTGAGTAAGGAAGTGTTATTTATTCCTTCTCATAACACAAGAACTACGGGTCACCAAATAAAATTAATAGGCAGCAGATTTATAACAAAAGGAAGTATTTTTTCACACAATGCACAGTCAACCTGTGGAATGCCTTGCCAAGGATATTGTGAAAGGTAACATGGTTCAAAAAAGAACTAGACAAGTTCCTAGAGGATAGCTCCATCAATGGCTATTAGCCAGTAGGGGCAGGAATGGTGTCGCCAGCCTCTTTGCCAGAAGCTGGGAATGGGCGACAGGGGATTGATCATTTAATGATTGCCAGTTCTGTTCATTCCCTCTGGGGGACTTGGCATTGACCACTGTCAGAAGACCGGATACAGGGCTAGATGCACATTTGGTCTGACCCAGTATGGCCATTCTTATGTATAACAAAACGCACAATGTTTTCATAACAGCACTAGATGTCTGAGCTGCATTCCTCTGTGCTTCACTAAAGCTTAAAGCATTGCCTTCCATGAGGGACCACGATGGAGCTTACTGCACGATTGGTAATGCTTTAATGAAAGAATTTAACAATACCGCAACCTCTACAGTTGGCTGCAAGCTTATTGCAAATTTCACCTTGGACATCTGAGAATGAGGCGTGCCTGAATTCTCCTCTGCTGCTGTAAGGAGGTGCAAGCCCACAGCAGAAAGGTCAGCCTGACAGATGCATGGGTCATGATGGAGATGGAGGGTTTGTCTTCACTGCAACAGTTAGCTCAAATGAGTACGCTGGAGTTACTCTTACTTGAGCTCGAGGAGAGTAGGTCTACTCTGCAATCGGCTGTGTGAGTGCAGCCTAGACTGGCATAGCCACACTAGCTTTACTCTAGCTAGCATGGCTAAAAATAGTGGGGATGCACAGGCTTGTACAGCATGTGCTGCTGCATCTTCACTATTTTTAGCCATGCTAGCTAGAGTAAAGCTAGTGTAGGTATGTCCCCCCTCAGCTGCAGTCATGCCTCAGAAAGTGGTGTAGACATACACTGAGAGCAACTGCACCCTGAAACAATATTGGAGCTGTACAGAGTGATTAGATTAGCAGTTGATGTGCTGTTGCATTACTAGCTTGAGTGGCAGCAGTCCTCCAGCTTCAACCTCCATCCCCTTGCAAGCCAGCTAGCTTGATTTTAAAGCACCATTTAATTTATGCTAGAGATTTCTGTGCGGACAAGAGTCCGGTTAGGAGCAAACACCAAAAAGAAGACAAGCCCCAAAGAGAGAGAGTCATAGCTAGGCGTCTGTTTTGGCTTGAAGTGGAATACAAGTTTGGTTTGCTGTGTCTGTAAGGGCCTGATTATTTGAAGGACTGGGGAATGCTGGAGTGTGGTTTTGGACAAGGCACTGATGTGACAATGATTTTATTAAAAATATATGAAATACAGTCTCCATCTGCGTTCAAAGTCAATTGTTTGTGATGCTTTTGAGGGCTAGATGAGCGAAGTGTCATCTTAAATACAGGAAACAATCAACCAAATAGGCAATGTTCCTTTTAGGGGGAGTCTGCTCCAGAACCTCCCTTCCCTGATGGGTACAGGGCCAGCTCCAGGCACCAGCTCAGCAAGCAGGTGCTTGGGACGGACAAAGGGAAGGGGTGACAAGTCGGGCTCTGCAGTGGCAGTTTGGCAGAGGGACCTGCTGCCGCTGATCATGATCGTGGCTCCCCCTCCAAGCCGGCCCTGGATGGGTAGAAACCTTCTCATTCCAGCTTCAGTTGATTTGTGGACATCTTATCCCTATTTGTTCTTGTGCCAACATTGTCCTTGAGCTTCAATAGCTCTTCTCCCTCCCAGGATTTACCCCTTTTGTGTATTTATAGAGAGTGATTTAATTCCCCTCTCATCTTTTAATGGCCAGGCTAAACAAACCCAGCCTTCAGTCTCCTTTCCTAAGGTCACCTCTTCTCTCCACTCAGCAGCCTAGGAGCTCTTTTTTGCACCTGGGGCTGTTTGAATATCTGACAGACAGGTCTTTTCAGCCTAACAGAGGAAGGCAGAGCAAGATCCAGTGGCTGGAAGTTGAAGTTAGACAAATGTAATCTTGAAATAAATCAATTTCCTAGTAGGGAGGGTGAGTAAACACAGGAACAGCTCACCAGGGGAGTGTGGCCTGGCCACCACCTGGAGTCTTTAAAGCAAAACTAGATCTCTTTCCAAAACAACAGCTTTAATCCAGTTTCTGGGGAAAATTCTACAGCTTGTCTGTGGGGGATGGGGAATAATCAGATTGGATGATCACAATGGTCCCTTCAGGCCTTCGGTCCATGCCAGGCCCACAGGGCTCAATTGTGTACCAACATAAAAAGGCACATCTACAGTGTAGTTTCAACTGCACAAAATGGTTGTGGGATACGGGACATTCAGAAAGGCCGCAGGCTCTGAAGCCAGGGAAGGCCCAGCAGCGCTCAGTAAAACTGCAGACTGATACAGAACGGTATCTGTATGGAACACGTTATTCTGATTCCCTGAGGGCCCACAGCTAAGGATTAGGTGTTTATGGCCATGTGCCTTAGAGGGTAGAGCTCTGGGACTCAGCAGCCTGGGGTTCTAGTCCCAGCTCTGCGGCTAGCCTGCTGGATGACCTGCAGTGATTCATTTCCCTCCTTGTGCCTCTGTGTATCTTAGGGTACATCTATACTGTGATAAAAAAAATCAAACATGGCACAGTGTCTTAGGTCAGCTGACTCAGATTAATAGAGCTTATGCTGTGGGGCAATAAAGTTACTGTGTAGACCAGAGGTCTCCAACGCAAATGACCAGGAAGGCCACTTGAGGACTAGTACATTGGCCCAGGGCTGCATTACACTGACACCTCCCCACTGTCACCCTTGGCCCTGCCCCTGCCCTGCCTCTTCCCACCCCTTCCCTGCCCCCATTCCAACCCCTTCCCTGAAATCCACAGCCCAACTCTGCCCCCTCCCTGCCTCCAGGGGGTGCAGGAGGGGTGTGGCAGGGGTGTGAGGTGCAGGAGGGATGAGGGGTGTGGCAGGGGGCTGGGGTGCAGCAGGGGGCTCAGGACAGGGAATTGGGATGTGGGGTGCAGGAGGGTGAGGGGTAAAGCAGGGGGTCGACTGCAGGAGAGGTTCAGGGGGGCAGGCTCTGGCCCAGCACTGCTCCAGGAAGCGGTTGGAATGTGTGCGAGGAGAGGTGCAGGCATGTGTCTGTCTTGCTGTTGCTTCAGGCATTGCACCCAGCATCTCCCATTGGCCAGGAATGGGGAACCACAGCCAATGGGAGCTGCTGGGGGCGGTGCCTGAAGCAACACCAACACCCCCCCCCCATGCCTCTCCTTTCCCAGGTTCTGTCCACTTCCTGGAGCAGCATGGGGGCAGGGCAGGCAGGCAGGGAGTAGTGTAGACTCTTGGGCTGGAGCCCAGGCACTGAGATCGCAGGAAGGATCTCAGAGCCCAGGCTCCAGCCCTAGCCTGAACATCTGCCCTGCAGTTTTATAAGCTCCACAGCCCTACCCCAAGTCAGGTGACCTGGAGCAGCTGTGCCACAAATCTTTTATAACAGCATAGATGTAGCAGTATCCAAGGACCTTTAGTGCATTTATCCTCATAACATCACTATGTGGTAGGGCACTGCTATTATCCCTATTTTATTTATGAGAACACTGAGGCACAGAAAGGCTAAGGGACTTGCCCAAGGTCACACAGGAAGTCTGTGTCAGAGCTGGGAGTTGAACCCAGGTCTCCTGAATCATAGGCTAGTGCCCAAACCAGATGGAGTTTTCAGTTCACAGGGCCACACTCCACCCAGGATAGGTTAATGCTAGTTCGAAGCTTACACCCTAGCCCGTCTTTGGCTGGGCAAAGGAATTTGAGGTGGGTTGCGGTCAATTGGATACCAGTATAAGAGCTAGGTATTATTTTAAATTCATACAGATTCTACTGGATTGAGCCCCAGACCGTCCATGACTTTTCCCTTCCCCACCGATTCTTCCTCACTCAATCAACCTAGTGCAAATAAAATGTCCCATTGTTCTCAATCCATAGCTGCCTCTCAGCCCCAAGCAAAAGAACAGACAGGCTGTGCTGCATGTCCTGAAGGGCTACAAGTTCAAGCTCTCTCACACCAAAACCTTAGGGTATCATTCTATGAAGCCTGACCTCCGTCACTGGCCCCACAGGACAGAGTGTAAGACTACAGTGTTAGAACTAATCACACCAAGCCAATGGGATTTAGGAACACCAGTAGCTTTCCAAAAATATTTAGGGAACAACACCCCTCTCCTTGAGGCACATAAAATTCATGTGACACTCTAGGACAGTTTGGAAATAGGCCTATTTTCCAACAATCCTGCAAACACTTAGTCAAATTCCTATGCTTTGCATTCTGTGTCACTGATTAAATGAAAACACACCTTTTGCAGACAACAGTGTGAAACTGCGGAAGTCATTGCCACAGGAAGTCACTGAGGTGAAGAATTCAGCAAGATTAAAAAAGGAATAAACTATTTATATGGATATCAAGAATATCCAGTTGTCATAATCCAAAACATTATGGAAGGAATATTAAACCTTGCTATTCAAGTCTTAATGCCAGTCTAACTCCTACAGAGCTGCAGGGGCAGATCACACTACATCCGCCTACTGTGGGGTTCTTACACCTTCCTCTGAAGCATCTGGGGCAGGCCACTGTCACAGACAGGATACTAGATGGATCATGGGTCTCATCCAGGCCAGTTATTCTTACATTCCTACTACAGCGATCAGTTAGAATAGCTTAGAGAGCTAAATAAACATTAGATAAGATGATGTACATTAAAATACCAGATTTTAAAAATACCTGATACTCATTTCACTGTCTCTCACGCTCTCTGTGAGCTGTGAATGGGTCTGGCCTCTCTCTCAACAGGAGCTATCTTTTTAGTTATTTCCAGCTGAAGCTCCAGTCTAATGATGCAGACTGGGACTTGCGGGGAATACATCTCTCCTATTAATGCACAGGAAAACAAGGACTTTTCATGGTCTGTCACTGCTGTTAATTTGACAGTGGTTTATAACTGCTGAAAGGATGCAGAGTATGTTTGTCCTTACAATGCTAGTTTTCTAGTTTATAGCAACTCTAGCTATGGGGGTGTCTAGCTGTCCTTTTATTGATGATTTCTGCAAAAATCTGTATGTGGTGGGATACAAAACATACAGCATGAGACTCTGTGACTGGCTAGCGGTTTCTGCAGCACCAGTGGAAAACACATCAACTTTGAAACCACTAAAATAACAGCCAATGCTTTAAGTGCATGGAACACACCAAGGGTCCCGCTGAATGGAAGACAGGAACGTACACAGCCAGCTGCCTTGCTCTTTTTATTGCAACAGGTCAACTCCCTAGAAACCAAATCAAGATTTGTGCCAAGACTCGGTGTGGCAGATTTATCCAAAATAGCTATTGACCAAGAGAGGGTTCATTCACTTTTCCCCGCTTGAAAAGTTCCAGCCATCAGTCCAACTCCTCAATCAATGGCTTTTTTGCAGGGGGCAGTTTCCCACCCCACATCTTCTGCAGTTCTTTGGTAACTACATCCACCTCTTTGACTGCCTCCAAATGGGTTCTATATTCCCTTTGTACCTCTAGGGCCAGGACAGTCAAAGATTCCTGGTTCTCATTGACCCAGGAGAGCAAAAATTCACACTTCTTCTTGGCACCATACACCCTGGAACGCTCCTCTGTTGGCACCAGTTTCTTGGCCTTGCCCAGCAGCCTGGCAAGATGGTAGAGGGCTGCCAAGCTGAAGTCTTTCTGCTTGACTTGATTCTCCCCCATGAGGATCTGGGCCACTGCCATCATAGCACCTGCATTCCCCAGGGGGCACTCGGGGTACCGGCTGGCTGTCACTGCCTGGAGGGCAGCCTGTAGCGCCTCTGCTGTGGAGTGGAAGACCTGCCTGGCACCCAGTGCCCCGGAGACATCCAGGATCATGTCAGAGAACTCAGACAGCAGCTCATCTTCACTCAAGTCCCCATTGTAGAGGGTGAGGGCAAAGACGTAGGCATAGAGGACATTAGGCAGCTGGAAGCACACCAGGGGTGAGGCTGGGCTGCAGATCAGGGAGCTCAGTAGTGGAATGGATGCAGGCACAGCAGGAACTGGGCTTGGCATTTCTTCAGGTTGCTGGGTGGGTGCCATGCCTGAGCTCTCCTCTGGCTGCTGGGTGCCCGTGGGGAGGTAAGCACCTTGGGGTACTGGCGGCTGGTGGATGGGTGCTGAGCCTGGGGTCGTCATCTCTGGCTTCTGGGTGCCCGCAGGGGGCTGGATATTCCCAGCTTCCTGGGCACCCTCAGCACCTCCCAGCTCCTGAACCAGTCCCCGGCCCCATCCCCGCCACCAGGGCCTCCAGGGGGGCAGGAAGGTTCCAATCTCCCCGCTGCTCAGCAGGCGCTGGAAGGCGGCCTTTTCGGCCGGACTGAGCCGCTCCCACAGACCGTCGTCCTGGTCCTCTAGGTCGCGGCCTAGCTGGGGCTCCGCATCCTCGAGCTCGCGTAGCTCCCGCAGCCGGAGCAGCGCCTCTTTCAGGCGGGTTCGCGAGGCCGGGTCCCCCCGCTGGCCCTGGAGCCGGAGCAGCAGCTGCCGGCGGTGGAAAGCCTCGGCGCAGGCCCCGTGGCCCCGGTAACAGAGCACCGAACAGAAACGCACGTTACAGCGGGGGCACGTGTAGCGGGCGCGCTCCCGCAGGCACAGGCCGCAGGGCTCGGCCGCCTCCATGTTGGCAGCGCTCGGGCATTTCCGCCACCACTCGGGCATTTCCGCCTTCCGCCGCTATTTGGTTCGGCTATTTCCGCCACAAGCGCTCGTACAACTTCGGACAATTCCGCCCAAGATTCGGAAACTCTCGGGCGTTTTGTCTCTTCAGCTGCGGAACTCCACCCTTTCGACCATCTGCGACCGTTGCATTAGGGTAGCGCTGTTCCAGGGTATGACAGTCTGCGGCATCGTGACCCACCCTGCCTTTACAAAGCTGGCACCTCGAGCTGAATAATCCCTGCATTGATCAACCCCTCCCCCTCCTGTCACTACCCTATCTGTTAGAAAATGAGCCTGCTCCACCCCCAAGGCAGCTGCAGCAAAACTTGGGTTCTTGCAGAGTGTAGGCCCAGGAAAATCTGTACATTTCCTCTTAAGAAGCTCCTTGCTTCTTCCTAGAATTACAGATCCAGCACTACACCCTCCAAGGTGCAGTAATAAACAGCAGCACAGCCCTGCTGCACACACCCAGTCATCACTGTAAAGCCAGGTGGAGTAACTCTGCGGCCTTCCATCCAAGGATCTCCCAGCACTTATTGACACATTACACCATAATTGCCTTAGAAGTATCATTACCACATTACAGATGGAGAAACCAGCACTGAGACAGGTTTGAGCTACCTGAAGTGAGCAGCACTAAAGCTCACTCATGTCTTCCACTCTTTAGTCTAAATGACGAAGTGGGGAACAGGACTGAGCTACCCAGGTTCTCAATGCAGCTCAGAGTACTAGATCAAGCTTTTTGTTCTTTGTTTCTACTAATCTGTTTAAGCAGAGCAAGAACAGTTGCCTGCTCATTTTAGCAACAGCTTCTAGAAGGGTTTTCCATCCCTAGATTTTGGGCACCAAAATGAGAAGGTCTGGGGAGACATCTACTGGGAGAAACAGAATCTGCACTGTTGTAAAGAGAAAGTGAGTTCAGAATTCAGTCCACAACGCAGACAAAACTAGCACTCATTCTCCTTCCTGCTTGGAGTGCCCGTAATGCAGGTTGCCTACAGGACATGGAATGCACTGAGGCTTCAGTGAACATGCAACAGTATGTAAACTCTCAGAGTTTGGCTACACTTGCAGCTGCACAGTGTTGGGAGTGTGGCCACATTTGCAGCAGTGTTGGGAGTGGTGCATTATGGGCAGCTATCCCAGTGTTCAAGTGGCTGCAACGTGCTTTTCAAAAGACAGGGGGTGGGGTGGAATGTGACAGGGAGCAGGGGGGGGGGGTTGGAGCTGACACTGCGTCAACTCCCTGCCTTGCAAATTCTGACCACTTCCCCCCACCCCCCCCATTCACTCTTAAATGCAATTAGCCTTCAGACCAGATAAGCAGCTGCTCTGAGGGACTCCCTTCCCCTCCTCCCCCCAGCCATGCTGTTTCTCTCCTCAAGCAAACACTAGCTTGGTTCTCTCCTCAAGCAAACACTAGCTGTGGACATTCCCTGCCTGCCTCTGCTCGAGCAAACAGTAGCTGTTGTGTTTTTTAGATAAGCAGCTCCGAACCCTGAGTTCACAACAGAACAAAGAGGCATCATAACAAAACAAAGAGTTCTTTAGTTAAAAGCATTATGGGAATTCCAGAGGTCAGTTACAGCGTAGTAAGATTAATCGCTGTTTACACTGGCACTCCAGCGCTGCAGCACCAGTACTGTTCTCTTTATTCCTCTCATCCATGTGGAATACAACCAGTGCTGTAGCCAAGGAGATACAGCGCTGTATGTGCCTTGCCAGTGTGGATGGGGAGTAAGTTACAGCACTGTAAAGCCACCACCAACACTGTAACTCTCAAGTGTAGCCAAGCCCTCAGAAGACAGCAGGTAGGGTAACCCAGGGGTCATTCCCAGTTGTCTGGAACTAGCTCCTCCCTAACCTCTCTCTCTGACATTCACAGCTGGTTCCCTCCCCTAAAGTGCCCCAGAGGAATCTGAAGCACAGGCAGGCAGGAGTGGTTAAGAGTGGCTGGGACTCAAGGGCATCTTGAACAGAGTCAGCTCACATGCAAGGGGAGGGAGAAGAGAATGCCCCACATCCCCTGGGTTTCAGGACCCTGAGACTGAAAGCAGCCACAAGACAGCACACTCAGGTGACATCTGCTTTATTGGGTGAAGTGTGCCATTTAGGAGTTAGCATTGGGGCCCTTCTTCTTGCCAAAGCCCGGCACGATATTGACAAAGCGCCGGTTGTACTGCATGCGTCTCTTGGCACGGCCAGTCTTCTTCTTTTTCTTCTCTTGCTTGGCAACCTTTGAGGGAGAGAGCACGGTCAGCTTAGCAACATGCCAAGAGGAGGCAGGACTCCTGGCTCCTAGTCCCCCTGTGTGAACCACTAGGCTGCAGTGGTCTCACACTGTTTACTGATATCAAATTGCAACAAACCTACAAAGTCTGCAGCAGGTGAAACAAGCTCCCCCCCCCCCCCCCCAAATGTACCAAAAGAATCACTTACCTTGGGAGTCTGGCCTCTCACCTTCCCAGCACGAGCCAGGGACCCATGGACCTTACCTGGGGAGAGAAATCAGGAGAGCTGCACTCAAGTGCCACAGGAGACTGGGTAATATATACAGTGTGGCAGGAACACTGGTGTGGTTGCCCTGGTGGCCAGATTCATTCCAACTTTGTCATTTCAGGTCCTGCATTTTATTCACTAGTCCTTTAAGTTAACCCATGTGTCACCAGCACCCTGGTAACTGGTTCCTGAATCTCCTTTGTAAAAGAGACATGGTGACTGGGGGCCTCTAAGGGTATGTCTACAATAAAATAATAATATAAAGATGACTTCGTCACCGTGGCTGGCCCAGATCAGCTGACTCAGTCTCACAGGGCTACAGAACTGCAGCACAGACTTTCAGGCTCACGCTGCAACTTGGGCTCTGAAACCGTGTGAACAGAGAGCCTCAGAGTCCAGGCTCCAGCCGGAACATCTACACTGCTATTTTTAGCTCCACAGCCTGAGTCAGCTAATCAATGCTCTGAGACTCTGTGCTGTGGGAATTGTTTTTTTTAAAATCACAGTGCAGATGTATCTCAAAGGACTGACAAGGTTCCCACAACCAATCCAACCCCAATGGGCTTCAGTCTTGGACTGGAGGGGAGTTCAGTATGTTCTATTCACTCTGGGGCCTCAGACTGAATAGGAGGGGCCTCCAAGAGCTGTCTGATGTGGATCCCTGTACAGTGGGCTGAGACCCAGCAAGCTTGTTTTACATAGGCATCCTCCAGGTCCTCTGGCTTCTCACCATTCAGAGCCCCAATGGCTGCCGTGGTCTTAGTCTATCACAACCCTGCTGTAGCTGGTGGAGTTAACAGCTTGGCCTTCCCCTCTTGAAACCCAGCTAAAGAGCTCAGTGGGATGAACTCTTTTGCATGCCTCTTTCACCTGTCCAGGAGCCTTATCTGGGATTTGAGTCTAGTACACCTCTCCCAGAACCTTTCAATACTTACCACCCAGCATGCGAGCAGCCACCTCCAGGGTGGCAAACTCGCTGATGCCACATTGCCCAATGAGAGATTCATCCTCCAAGGGAGTTCCACTCAAGAGAACCACCTGATCCTCAGGTGCAATGCCTTCCAGGGACTCAATGTGAGCCTGACAGGAGACACAAGGTACAGAGAGGCAGAGTCAGCTGGTGAGGCCAGGAGAGCAAAGCTAATCAAGCACCTTCCTCAGGTCAGCAGGCATCACTGTAACCCTCCCCATAACATGAGGTAGAGGTGTGCTATCCAAGGGGACACAGTATCCCAGACCAAAGAGTGTTTCTTTCTGGGAAGCACAATGCTAAAAAGATTGAGTGGTTGAAAGGAGCTCAGATCCCACTGCCACAGATCAGGAACGAGAAGGACTGATTCATGATGAGAGTTAGAGCTGTCCAGACTGGCTTTGCAGGGAAAGATGATGACCCATTCATATCCCTAGAGACTGTTGGAATGCAAATGCCATGGAGGGAAAGGAATCCATGCACTAGGATACAGATAGGAGCTATAGAAAAGCCTGATCAAATTGTTTAGAGTGGCAGTGGGGAGGAATACCACTGAGTATAGTGAAACCAACAGCCCTTCATTCAAACTGCAACAGCAAATGCAATTACCTGGATTACAATTTGGTGTCACAGAAAGTGCCAGGGAGATTTTAGTGACAAGCAATCGGGAATGTTTAATATTTCTTCCGAAGAGCAGATACAAGGGAGTACTGGTTGAGGCCAGTATTGACTAAGAGGGGAGAGCAACCCCTCCTGAGCTCAATCCCATCCCCCCACCCCTGCAGCACAGCCTTCTCAATACTATGATGGGACACTGGAATCAGCACAGAATGCCCCTTACTGACTCAACTCCAGAGCACCTTGGCTTCCTGTGAAGGTCTTCCATTCAAGTTCCAGACTAGGAAGCACACGCTCAGCTTATAATGTCAAGTTCAAAGCCTGATGTGATCCAGCTTCGAGCAGCCATGTCCCTATGATTCTCTCAACACAGATCATGCAAAGGAAAGGGACCCGCAGTGCCCAATACCTTCTTGCAATATTTATTATCAGAAATCAGCAGCAATTCTACCCTTGCCCTTCCCCTCGGGCATGAGCAATCAGTTGAAGGATGCATTGAAAAGCCTTACAAAATTGTTTAGGGTGGCATTGGGGTGGGGGCACAGAGAGAGAGTGTATGTGGCTAGCAAATCCTTACCTTAATGTGAGCTACTGTTTCCTGGCCAGACACCTCAAGGGTGTGCAGGTTCTGAGCACGGATGAACAGCTGCATGGTTCCAGCTATGCTGAATGGAAAGAACAACAAGCGTTAAGGGAATTTACCTGAGACAAGGCCATCCCCACAGCAGGCTAAAGACATTAGGTCTCACAGTCTGTGGCTACATTCCACTAGACTGGCTGAGAGAGACGAGCAGCTTCCCTGTCAGATCTCACAGCAGCTACCCAGTAACCTACTGGGAGGCTCTATAGATAAAACCCAAACAGAAAACAAGCAGACATCATGAGTCAGTGAAACATCTACAAATAGAACCCAGGAGTCCTGACTACCAGCACACCTGCTGTAATCCACTAGACCTCACTCCCCCCTACCCCTACTTCCAGAGCCAGCAACAAACCCTGAAAGACAGCCCAGAAGTTCTGTCACTGGCTTACAGAAGAGCAAGTAATGGAACTCAGAAGACTTGGCTCCCAGCCCCCTTCTCTAGCTATGAATCCCATATGGAAACATGAGTTAAGTGACTTAGTCTGCAGCAGTAAATCATTACCTACACAATGCAATCAGGATACCCAAACCTTGGCAAAGACCAGTATCTCTGAAGCCCCTGGAATTCTGCCCAGATCAAGCACAGTTTAGCCAAAGGCAGTCTCTGCACCTTCCCAACAATGGCAGAGGATTCAAGTAGCAGATCTGCTAGAACATAAACAAGGAAACTTGACTGATGCTCCTCCCCAGATAGACTTTGCTGCCACCCTGGCAACAGACAGTACTGGTAAAAAGTCAATGCCACCTGCTGGGCCTGGATTAGTCTGAAGGGATGTGGAAGTCTGGATACACTTGAGTAGCATCATCCTTAGTATGCCACAAACAGAATCTCGCAGTTCTGACTCCCAGTCCGCCCCTGCTCTAAAACCCACTGACACCACTTTCCTCCCAGATCTGGAGATAGAAGCTAGGAGCGGTTCACTAGGGAATGCCGCTTAAAACTGCTCACTGAGCTAGCCAACTTTACCAGGAGATGCAGAATGGGAAGCCACTTCCCAACGACCAGCACCTTGGGAGAGACACAAGGCACCCGGCACCATCCAGCGATCTACTCACTGGTCACAATCCACGACATGAGTCAGCCCCAATCCTTCTCAGTTTGCCTGTAAGCCCCATCTGCCCCGTCCTTGCCCAGGCTGGGCTCCTGTTCCAGACCAGGCCAGCGAGGGGCCTGGCCCACTGGAGTGTTAGAGCAAGACGCGGGGGAGCCTCCTCCCTTCACTCACCCAAGGGGTTTCCGACCCGCCACCCTAGACTCATCTCCAGCCCCACCACGCCGCCCGGGGGTGCCCCCGAACCACGAGCCGACGGGGGAGGCGAGGGCTGCTTCGTGTCCCGCCCCACTCTGAATCCCCGCTCCCCCCCCAGTCTCCAAACGTCACCCACCGCCTGATCCAGCCCCCCGGAGCCACCCGAGCCTCTCCCCCCAGGAGGCGCTCTCAGGCGAGCCAGACATCGAGGCCTCACTCACCACGAGCCACCGCCACCACACAAGATGGAGCCGGAAAGAGAAAGGAATTGACGGGGAGCGCGCACGCTGATATACGTATAGGGAGACGCGCGCGGTGCGTAACGCGTGACGTCATACAAGATAGGCTGTCGCCCGCGGAGGCGCCCTATTTTTACGTCACAACCTCTCCCCCTCGGCCCCAGCAGCAAGATGGCGGCGGCCGTAGCCTTAGCGGGGCTGAGGAGGCGGCCGGGTGGTGTGTGGGGCGCGGGGACCCGGCGGCTGCTGCAAGTGACTGCCCGGCAGGTACCAGCGAAGGGGGGCTCAGGTAGCCGGTTCGTCCTTCCCGCCTGCAGCCACACAGCCTGGCCCGCCCCCCGCAGCGCTACGCGGCGGCTCTCCTGCCCCACTGAAACGGCGCCCGCCGTGGGGCGGGCTAGGCAGCGCACAGCTCCTGCAGGCGGTGTACCACAAGAACAGCACCTGACGGTTATTTACCCTCCCCCCTTGCATTTCAGAGCCAGTCCCGGGACAAACCCGAGACCCACCGCCCCCAGTATCCCGGGATCGTTGAATCTACTGAAGAATATAAATTTGTGGAGAGACTCATTCCACCCACCAGAATTCCTGCTCCCCCCAAGCACGCCCAGTACCCCACCCCGTCTGGCTGGAGAGCCCCATCAGGTAACAGCAGAGGGCACCTGTCCTGGAACTGGGTTTGGAAGGATTCCATTTATCGGTAAAGGTCAATTTCACTGCATGCACCCAAAGCACTGAAATATTTCTATTGAGAATTGACATTTACAGATAGTCAACATAAAAATGCTGCTTGAGAACTTAACTTGGTTTAAGGGTATTTACTTTGTATATTTTGATATGTGATATTGAGTTTGTATTTTAATGGTTATAAAGCTTTAACTTTGAATTTCAACATGTCTAACTTACCACAGTTGTGAACATTTTAAATCAACATATACTGCTTACAATCCATGACTTTTCACAACTGGAAATTTAAATTGAAAAAACTGCTTAAAACGTTATCCAGCAAAACAAGAAATCAAATTCTGCCAAGCCTACTTGTAGCAACTGTTGTTGAGTGCCAAATTTCAGAGGAGGTAGCCATGGTCTGTATCCACAAAAACAAGGAGTGGTCTGGGGCACCTTAAAGACTAACATTTTTTTGGACACAAGCTTTCATGGGTAAAAAACCCACTTCTTCAGATGCACTGAGTGAGAGGCATAAATCTATATTGGCACATGAAGAGACAGGAAGTTCTCCACTTGCAGGGTAACACTCTTCAAGTGCCAATGTATATGCTTATGCCTGTATCTGTAGTTTTCACTCCATCTGAAGTGTTTTGTTTTTTTTTAAACTCATGAAAGCTTATGCCCAAATAACTGTTAGTTTTTAAGATGCCACTGGATGACTCCTCCTTTCTGTTGAGTGTTGATTTAGCATGCTGTGCCTGTATCTCAGTTCTGCATTGACTAGTTCCTCCCACCAATGAGATAAGAGCCCAAGATGGTGCTGTTGTGAGGAAGACCAGCTTTGGCCTGAGCTAGAGGAGTGGTCTCCAACCTTTTTATGCTCAGGATCACCCTTTGAATTTAAGGGCAACCCAGACTCATCCCCCTCCTCCTCGCAAAGACCTGCCCCACTCACTCCATTCCCCACCCCTCTTGCTTGCTCTTCTCCACCCTCACTCACTTTCACTGACCTGGGGTAGGGGCAGGGCTGTCCCTACCCATATGCAAAGTATGTAGGTGAATAGGGCACCACATTTCCTGGTGCCCTGTACAGCTGTGTGCTGCCCCAGCCCTGCCCCCACTCCCCTGAGGACTGCAGCAGGGCTGGGCTTGCACTCACCAGCACCTGGAAGTGCTACCAGTGAGTGCTGGGGGGGTGGCTCTCCCTTGCCCCCCAAGCCAGCCCCCCCCATCCCAGGGTGCTGCATATGCCCCAGAATAGCTAAGGATAGCCCTGGATTGAGGTTTGGGAAGGAGTGCAGGCTCTGGACTGGAGGGTTTGTAGTGTGGGAAGGGGTTCTGGTGCAGTAGGGGGTGAAGGATGGAAGCTCTGCGAGTGAGTTTTGGTACAGGGGGACAGGGCTGGGGTGCAGGAGGAGGTATGGGGTGCTGGCTTGGGGGGGCAGAGCTGGGGCACAGTGTCAGGGTGCAGGAGGGGGTTTGGGGTGGTGGTTCTGGGAAGGGGCTGGGATTGGGGTGCAGCCTCCTGCTGGGCAGAATTTACCATGGGTGGCTCCTGGTCAGCGGCACAGCAGGCTCAGGCAGGCTCCCTGCCTGCTCCACTCCAATCCTGGAAGGGACCAATGTGCCCCTGCATGCTGCCCCTCTCTGCAAACACTGCATCTGCTATTGTTCCTGGCCAATGGGAGCTGTGGGGGTGGTGCCTCCAGGCAAGAGCAGTGTGCACTGGGAGACCCCTGCTCCCCCCTACCCCTGGGGCCTGCACTGGCCACTTCCAGGAGCGGTGTGGGGCCAGGGCAGGCAGGGAGCAAGCTTTAGTGGCAATCCCGTTGCACTGCCAGAGACCATGATCAAATGGGAGATCCTCTAGGATCATGGTGACCGCTGTTCCAGAGTAATTTAGAACATCCAGTGCTCTTAAGTGGAGGGGAACTAGTTTTACACCCACATTTTTTCCACCAGATTATGGCTTATGCTGCAGTAAGTGCACTGAGTGTTAGCAAGTCTCATATGCTCTTTAAAACATTTTTCCATGTGATTTTAAAGTGGTGGGTTTTGGTCACAGTGCTATATATTCCTATGACTCAGATTATTTTAGTCTGAGGAAGTTTTCAGAGTAAAAGAGTAGGGTGCCATTTGTCTCTTTGAAAATTTCCCCCCATAGTGCTGCATAACCCTAATTATGATACATTTTCTCAGATCAGAAGGCACCCAACTTGCAGTACTGTAACTTTGACTTCTAACACCACAAACTGGCCCCTAACTGTGGCCTCACTTCCTGTAACTTAATTTGAGCTACAATCACTGTTGCTTGCATGTTTTATTTCAAGGATTTGTGATTTTAAGAGTAAGGTACAAAGTGATCAAGGCTTGTAGCAGTCCGTCCAGCAGTGTATGCTGTCTCTTTGACTGGAATAGGCTTACCCCTCTGTTTCTAAAGCTTGAGAACTACAAGCCTTATTCAACAGTTGGATCAGAAAAGTGACTAAAATTTATTCCAGTCAGATTTTTAGCCAAGCTACAACGTACAAGCAGGCATCTGTTCTGTCTTTATGCATAAGTCAGCTAAATTCTGATTGCATTTTTGCCAGGAACAACCCAGTTGGATTTTTAGATGATACTGGGAGTCTGTGGTACGGACAGTACAGTTGCAAACTGAGATGACTTGAACTTCACCAGGGTCACTTTTCTGCTCTGAGCTTGCTAGTGGAGCATGCAGAGCAGATAGTGGTCCGGCCTAGAGCTGAAATCAGTTTTTTTGATTAGATACTCCACCTGCCCTTCCTTACTTTGTGAGACGGTCCCGCATGCACAACGTTCCAGTCTATAAAGACATCACCAGTGGCAATAGAAGGATGACTGTTATCAGGAAAATCGAAGGAGATATCTGGGTATGCACCATTCCAACTCATTCCTAACAGCTTACCAGTGATGATACAGCTTCTTAAACAATGCATATTCAGTGATTCTCCTTACCCCAAAAGGAAATGCAAATGTAATAATAGGAGAATGTATATTGAATGTATCCTGCAGAAGTCAGTTTCACAGCTAATCAGAGAAATATAGCTAGGGCCCTTCAAATTCACAATCATAGGATTTTAAAAATGGTAAATTTCATTTAAGTTATTTAAATTTGAAAGTCCATGGTGCTGTAATTGTAGGGGTCCTGACCCAAAAAAGAGAGTGGAGGGAGGGAGTCACAAGGTTTATTGGGAGGTGGGTGGCTGGTTGCAGTACTGCTCCTCTTACTTCTGCAGTGCTGGTGGTAGCGCTGCCTTCAGAGCTGAGCAGCTGGAGAATGGCAGCTGCTGGCCAGGAGCTGAGATCTGAAGGCAGAGCTGCTGCCACCAGCAGTGCAAAAGTAAGGATAACATGGTATAGTATGAGCACAGAAGTAAGGGTGACAATACTATAGCCCCCTAAAATAACCTTGTGATCTCTCTGCAACTGCCTTTCGGGTCAGGACCCCCAATTTCAGAAATACTGGTCTCCCCCCATGAAATCTGTATAGTATATGGTAAAAGCACACAAAAGACCAGATTTCATGATCTGAGGCATCTTTTTCATGGCCATGAATTTGGTAGGGCCCTAAATACAGCTTTGTAAGAGACAGTTACATAGTCCCCAGAGTAACAGCCACTACAGTGATATTAGTTAGGAAAAAGCTAATAGAGATGCTATACTAGTCCAGAATAAGGAGAAAAGCTTGCTTTCTTGAGGAGAGATGACTTTCCTCCTTGCATTGATGCAGAAAATAGAGAGTTATATTTGTTAGACTCATCTACCACTTTAGGAAACAAAATACCAGACTAGCTGGACCATTGACACGGCTATTCTGGCAGCTCCTACAAGACATAACTAACAACATAACATCTTCTGAACTGTTTAGTGTTATGCCTTACACATGCCTAACTTTCAACCAAGACAGTCAAACTAGCTCTTCACTGCTGAAAGCCTGGCCTAGTGTTTGATGCCTATAAACGTTTGGGCTGTCATTATTTGATAGTTATATTGAGACTTAATTCTTGTTCTGTTTCATTCACCTCAGGCCCTGGAAGAGGAAGTTAAAGAGTTCCTCACTCAGCTCGCTGGGAAACCACCACCTATTCAAGTCAACGAAGTCACTGGCAGCATCCGTATCAAGGGCTATTTTGACAATGAACTGAAAGAGTGGTTGTTGAACAAGGGGTTTTAAATAAACCAACTATCCCGTTTTCTTTGTGCTGATGGATGCTATCTGTCCCCTTCTGACTCAGAGCTATCCTAGACCTAGATGAACCAGTCTTATTTTTTAAGCAGCAGCAGCAAGGGACACAACAAGGTTCCAGTAACCTCCATATTACACCTCATCCAGAGAAGGGAGAAGTGTCCATGTAATGTCCTATTAGCACAATGCTTTTTGCCAAGAGAGGGAGCTATACTATGACATCCATGTGAAAGTGAATAAAACTCCATCCTCTGCTACGCTGAAGAACAAGGTCTGATTAATTGCACATTTATTTTTACCACATGAAATGTACAGGAAAAGTTTACAAAATGACCCTTCCCTGGGTGACTGTTGCAATAAAGTTAATTAAAAAAACAAAAACAAAAGTTCTGCTCTATGAGCTCCAATAAGGGATTGTTCCTTTGTTGCTGCTGCTGCCAAATGAGTTCAGCTTTTGGATCCCCATTGTGTCTGCAGTGAGGCCAGTTTGAGTTCACTGTATACAGGAAGGGATTCTTAGACATTTCCAGCGAAAAGAGATCAGTTCAGTGCAAAGAGGCAGTGACCACTCTGTGGTTGCCACTGGAGGTGAAGGCTAGATATGATCTAACCTGGTTCATAATGTGGGTTAAGGAAGGAGTTAGGGCAGCTCACTGCAATGAAAGGAGAAATGGGGCTTTTTAACAAGGCAGTTCAGTTTCCCTCTCTTACAAAGAGAGTCAACAGCCACTTTCCTTTCACTTCTTGTTTTCTTGGAAGCAAGTGTAAAGTAGCTACTCCTTGATCTTTTGAACTGGTCATGCATCTCACACTGTGTCACCTTCAGCTCTGAGAGTAATATTGGCTGTAGTTCCATGGATTTTGATACCCGTAGACGCCGTAGTTCTACATTTGAAACAGAAGAGAAAGCATAGTTATTGTCAGAGTGGGGCGAAGCATGAGACTAACTTCTCCCCCAGCATTAAGGAAATTCCTTTGACAGCAAGACCACCATAAAGAATTAAACTTCTATAGCACCCTTAACCCAAAGGATCCAAACACTATACATAAAGGAAGCACTTCATCCACCTCTGGAGTTCAATATGACCACTTAAACAGCTCACAGTAACACTGGATGAGGATAAGAAAGTGAAGAGTCTGCCATGCTGGATCAATTATTGGGGCTGGAAAAGGGAGGTTTACATCTTATGAAGGTTAAGAATGTGTAGTTGTAGAGCAAATCCCATAGGCAAATAAAATGGGTGGGAACAGGGCAAATAACTTGCCCAAGGTCAGTGAGTCAGTGTTAGAGGTGGGAATAAAACCTTAGAGCCCTGGGTTCCTGTTCTAGCCACAAAAGCTCATTCCCCTTCCAGAACTGGGACTAGAACACAGGAGCGCTAACACTCAGTCCCTCTGCTAGCCACCAGAAAACTCTCCAAGCTAGGAATAGAACCCAGGAATCCTGAACCCCAGCCCTTTGATCCGATTACCAGACCATACTCTCTTCTTTATTAAAGACCTCAGAACTTTGTTAACACACAGTTCAGGTTGCCCAGCCCTGCCTCGTGCTCTTCCAGAATGTGCAAGTGACTAACCAAAAACCTTTTAAACCCAAAAAATACAGAACTAAGGCACATACTACCTCTTCAATGCAAACTTAACTCTGCCCACTACCCCGCAGCTGGCAATAGCTCCTAGGAATGGATCAGTAAGGGCAGTGGTGAAGAATAAAATTACAAAGATATGGTGGATTTTCCATCTCTTCATGTCTTCAAATCCAGACTGGATGCTTTAGTCAATCACAAGTTATTGGGCTCAATATAGAGGTAAGTGGGTGAAATTCTCTGCCTTGTTTGTACAGGTGGTCAGACTAGAAAATCCAATTTTCATTGCTTGTCTTAAAAGCTATGAATTTACAATAAGTAGATACAAGTACGTTCTAAGAGAAAGTGCCAGTGTTTTCCAGAAATCCAAATTCCAGCATTCATCTGTATGCACATCACCTGCGTTCAGTGTTAGATGTAGCTGAATGGCGAAGGGATTGGTTGGAGCATCTTTGCAGACCTGTTACTGTGATATGAGAGGTGCGCAGTACCTTGAGGGATTAAGTATGCCTCTTTTCAGTGCTCAGTTCTGCAGGTTGTGTCAACAGAGGTACACAAGGGTGTCTTTTTGCCATAGGGATTTTGTTGGTAGTCTGTAGTCTCTAAGGCTTTGTGAGGGATAAATGAAGGCAATGTCTCAGAAGGAATCCTCATGGCACGAGTGAAGGGGAGGTAACATTTAGCAAGTCTGAAGTGGTTTGCGTGGAGTAGGTTGTGTTTCAGTGTAAGTACCTCTTGTTCACCACACTTGACCAAATGCAAGGATTGCCTTAGCAAAAAGGTGGTGTCAGACTGGGTCCTACAGTGCTCATGTGCTCTGTAGCATCTGTGAAGGGAGAGTGCTAATATGGGTGTTATTGGCATGGTAGAGCATTGCTCAAAAGAGGAAAGAGTTATGGTTGCTTTGTGGGAAAAGACAGGGGATATACCTTACATCTTCATTACCTGGTGTTCTGTGGTTTAAACTTAGCCATTCTCCAAATTCTGGAAGGTCACAAGACACCACTAAGGCAACCTTGACATTTTCAGGCATTTAATTTCCTCTTTTTGTTTTGTTTTTTTAAATAATCTCTCAGCACCTCTGCAATACAGCCTACCTCTCCACTGTTCAACATCCAAATTTGACCCACTAACCCTATCTCACATCCCTATGAGACACAGCAAGTTCAAGACAATCTGAATCAACCTGCAACTTTTATAGCAATCATCTTAACCGTTAAGCAACTCGCAACTTGAACTATAGCAGAGCTGCTGTTCTGCTATAACAGGGAATGGACATGGAAACATGTCACACGCTTATCTCAATCCTGCCAGATGCATTAGCATAGAGGGCTCAGAAAACCGCATTAGTGCCACACTGCTGACCTGATACCAGTTACTGTAGTTATAAGCGGCTGCTGGACTGGCACTCAGATCTGTACCCATCAGTGGTGGGATGCCTGCAGTAGGGTTGACTATTCCAGGAGAGTCCTCAGCTCTCAGCTTTTTGTCTTCTGGTTCATCAGTGCAGCTGGGAAAAAAATTAAAATGCAATCAGTAACTCAGTTAATAGCACGGGACCTGGAGGGGTCTGGAATCAGAGAGAGGAAACCTAGTATGGTACACAGCACATCCTTGTCTGCCCTCTGGGATGAGCATTACTTCAGTGAGGATGTCAATCATCAAAAATGCTGCTTAGTCTGCATACAACAATTGACAAACAGGAGTCTTAACTGAGCAGGATGGCATTCAAGTTCAGATACTGACAGCTCTGGTGCACCATAAAGCAATCAAGACTGGAAGGAGCCTCCTGTGTCAAATCCAATCCATGCTATCACGGGCAACCTTATGTTACAATCCTGTTTATAAACTTATCAAGGTCCATCTTCTAATTAGTTTGGTTCTTTGCCCCCACTGCCTCTACTGGGAGACTGTTCTAGAATATCAATCCTCTGATTCTTAGTACCTTTCTAATTTCCAGCCTAAGTTTATTCTTGGCCAGTTTATCTCCATTTGTTCTTGTGCTATCATTGTCCTTTAGCCTCGACAGCACTTTTCCCTCCCTGAGGTCTATCTCCCAGTGCATTGATACAGAGCCATCAGATCCCTTCTCAGCCTTCGTTTTGCCACGTTACACAAGCCCAATTCTTTCAGTCTCTGCTCATAAGACTGGTTCTCGTTCCCATCATCCTAGGAGCCCTTCTCTGGATACATTTCACTTTGGATTCATCTTTCCTGAACACAGGTGATCAGCTTTGTACACAGTATTCCAGATGAGGTCTTAAGTGCCTTGTCCTATGACATTACTACTTCCCTATCTCTACTGTAAATCTCTCACCTGATAGTATTGCATTTGCCCTTTATATGGCTGCATCACCTTGGTTGCTCTCAGTAATGCTGTGATTGACTAATACACTGACATCTTTTCCTCCTCATTTCCAACTGATGAGCACCCAGCTTATAGCAGAAATTAGTTTCTAAGTTCACAACCTTGTACTTTGTACTATTAAATTTCATCCCATTTCTATTACTCCAGTCCTCAAGACTGGCCTAGATTTGCCTGAACTAGACAAACTGTACCTCGCGAGCCGCACGCGGCTCTTTTACAGTTAAAGTGTGGCTCACTGAGCCCCCCACTTCCCGCCCCCCCCATTCTCCACCTACCAGGCTGGGGGGAGAGCTTGCCCTGTGGTGGGGCGGTGGGGCTAGGGGCTTCTGCCAAAGATAACTGGTGCCTGCGGAGAGTTGGGGGCACAATTTAAAGGTTCTTCCTCCTCTCCCGCAACAGCATGAGTCACACACCCCAGGCATGCCCCCGCTTACCCTCAGCAACCCCTCCCCGCAGGTCCCAGGTGTTAGCTCCATATGGAGAGGCAGTAGCAAACAGATGGGAGCTGCAGGGAGGAGCATCGTCTCTGGTTTCTGCCCAGCGGGGAGGGGTTCTTGGGGCGTCAGCACTGTGGTACGAGTTTGCCGGGGCTTGGCGCTTCAACCAGAATGGGGCTGAAGCCCCAAGAGGCATTCCCTGGCGCTCGAACTTCTGAAGATTGTCATATTTGGCTCGGAGGGTCAGTAAGTTTGGCCACCCCGAGCTAGTTCTTTCTATATAATATTCTGACCCTTCTCTCTGTTCATGACACTTCCCCATGTATGAGAGAGTATTTCAAATCTGGTAGCATCTGTGCCTTACCCATTTTCAGGGGCTCTTTTCCTGGTCATCTGGTGTTTGAGGAACTTCTGGTGTTCATCATACGCTGTCAGCAAGCTGGGAAGACAGAAGGGGACAGATGGTTAAGAACAGGAGAACTTGCTGTGTGTGTTTCAGTGATTTTACCAAAGTTTGCACTGGTGAGAAGAAAGCTTTGTGCCTCTAACTTTGAACGTGCTTTGTTTTGCCCCAAGCTTCGTTTGGCCCCTGGTGCTCCCTAGCAGAGGTGGGAATAGAAGTGGCATGCTAAACTCCAACCACTTGAGCCAAGTCCCCAACAGAATGGGTATTTTACTCCTGCTGAACTCATTCCACCACCGCGGGCCTGTTGAGCAGCTGGTCAGACTGATGGTCCCTTCTAGATTTATAACCTGTGAAGGAATGATCGTCTCCCTTGTTGGCAGATTTGAAAGATGAAAGATTAGGCTATCAAGTCTCAACTACGATCCCTAGTGGTAATTCATGGGCAAGGGGCTGGCGTTAGCCACACTGCGACTGATCTGATGTTTGTGGATGCAATTAACCCAAAGTCAATTCCAGGCTAGAGGATTCTGGGTGTAAGAATAGAGAGCTTAATTCTCTAGAGCCATCAATCAGGTACCTTTCACCAGAGAAGGAGAACCCCGAGAACACTCCCCGCTGTGGGCACTGGGACGGGGACAGTGTGGCCTAGTGGATAGTACTCTGGACTGGAATGGAGGAGACCTTGGTTCTATTACCAACTCTACCACTGGCCTTTTGGGTGACCTTGGGCAAGTCACTTCCACCATCTATGCCTCAGCTTCCTCATATGTAAAACAGGGATAATTATACCTGCCAGCTTTGGGCTCTACTGATTAAAAGCACTGAACAAGGGTTAGGTACAGTAATTCCTCACTTAACATCATCCCAGTTAATGTTGTCACGTCACTGATTTATTAGAGAACATACTCGTTTAAAGTTGCATAATGTCTGCTTGTTTGGCCGTGGGGGCTTGGAAGCAGGGTGGGCCAGCAGCCTCCCATCAGCTCCCCTCCACGCCCCCCGCCCTCTGGCACCCCTGCGGATCAGCAACTCCCGCTCGAACCCCGCGCACCTGCGACATTCAGGAGGCTGGGGGGGGGGAGGGAAGGAGCAAGGACATGATGCGGTCGGAGCAGTGTGTGCAGGGGCAGGAAGAGTGAAGCAAGGGTGGAGTGGGGCAGTGCCTCGGGTTGAACACCCACTGGTATTTTGGAAAGAACAGCAAGAGGAGCAGCCAGATGATCTACCCTCTTTCACCCTCTGATTTCGCCACCTCAACCAAGCTTCAAAATCATCATTGATGAGTCCAGTATTAAATTGTTTAAAACTTACACTGTACATGTGTGTGTCTTTTGTCTGGCAAAACACATTTCCCTGGAACCTAACCCCCCTATTTACATTAATTCTTATGGGGAAATTGGATTTGCTTAATATCGTTTCGCTTAAAGTCGCACTTTTCAAGAACATAACTACAATGTTAAGCGAGAAGTTACTATTTTATCTGACTTTTTGTACCCAAGGGGTGAGGGTCTCAGAAACAGCCCCATGCAGACATGGTGTTCTCTAACCTGTGTATACTGGACCCAAAGTCCTCAAGGAACTCCACTCTGCGCTGTGAGAAGACAATCTTGGTCTCCTCAGGGAGGCCACTGCTCAGGGCTCTCTCAAAGCAGTTCATGGTGTTGCCTTCATTCTGCCGGACATCAGCGCTGAACTCTATCTCCAGAAGGTTGGCGTAGAGCTTCGCATTTTCCTGTGTGACATAGGGGAGAGGGAGAGATCAGAGATGTGATGCTTGGTCCAGGTGGAAAAGATATGTTCAGAAGGCACCAGGGAAGTCTTGTTGAAATCTTCCTGCTTCAGTCTTCGTTCTTAGAATTAAGGATACATGTCCCTCAGCTCCAGGAATTATGGAGAGGTCTCCTCTGCACTCAAAAAATTCCCCAGCTCCTTTCATCCTGAAGTGCTTCATCGTTTACCTATGGGACTCCCTCCTGCCTTACTAAAATGTAGCTGCCTCTGTATTGAAGCGCAATAGCTGTTGACCCACACAAAAATACCACACCCCAATTTAGTACAAGCAGCAAAAGAATCCCACTCAGATACAAGTATGGAGGGGTGGGGGGGGAGTAGATACAGAGAGGCGGAATGGACTGGTCTAACCTGGAATTCAGCCAGGACCCTGTCACTAACAGAAGCCAAAATGGCTAATGGTTGGTTGTTGCCCTTTGATCCTTGCTTACTACATCCACACTCTCATAAACCCTCAGCCTGACTGCTCTCCTATTAGAAGTCGTTTGACTGGGCCACTTCAAGAGTCAGGCATAAGTGTGGTTTAGTGACTGGAACACTGGGAATAAGGACACCTGGGTACTATTTCCTGCTCTGCCACCACAGGCACATCCTTTCCTTTCTCAGTGTCTCAGTTCCCCTTGTGACACTAGCAGACCACAGATGCCAGCTCCTGCCCAGGCTGCAGGCATAAGCTAAGAATCAACAAACTCATAGCTGGAGACCAGACCAGTTCACCTGTATGTTTGTTTTGCTCAAAACAGGTATTAGTCTTATAAGAATGTATTTAGTGTTTAGACTTTATGAAATGCTTGTAAATTGCTGCATTCATTAATCTCACTTGCAATGTCTGTTTTCCATTCTATAAGAAAATATGTAAGTTTTACTTTATAATTCTGAAAATGATCACCTGGGGGGTGGGGGTGCTCCTCTGGTAGCATCCTTCCCGAGTTCACATTTGTTATTGGGTCGGTGAAATTTAAATCATAGAAAACACCACTAGAGTGGGGGGTCTGCCTGGAGGTTGGCACTCACAGTCATGAGTCACTCTAGACAATGTGACACCCCTCGCTAAGCTTGACTACTTAGCCTGTGAGTTCTCTGGGGCAGGGATTTTCTCTCAGCAGGTGCCTGTGCAGTGCCCAGCACCACAGAAAGATGGCCCTCCCATCTTGGTCAAGGTCTGTGTGCAGTGCCTAGCACCCCCTCCGTCTTTGCTGGAGCCTAGATGTAATCAATATACTAATAAAAATAGGCAATTATGCAGAACAGTCTTCCACAGCGTCTGTTTCCTCGACAGAGACACTATTTCACCAAGAAACCCTAATGCATTGTCTTCTTGGGAACGTCACCCTCCCCTTCCCAAAAATCTCACCGGGTCTTTCTCTAGTGCTTCCATGAGAACCTTCCGAGCCTTTATTAGATTCTTCTGCACTTTCAACACCTGTCGGGCCAGCTTGATGGCATAGAATGAGGCCAGGGGCATCCCCTCATTGTCTCGTATGGCTTCCTGCAGCAGAGCCTCAGCTGCCTCCAGGTTGCCATGTCGCCGCTCCAGGCTCACCCTCCGCAGCCGAACCATAGCCAGCCCAGGGATGGACTCCTCATAAGACTTCAAAATGCGACGTGCCTCCTCCAGGTCTCCTGCACAGATGTGTGAGGGGAGAGAGAAAGAAGTGACAGTGGCAGTGAAGGCAGGCAGCATGGCAAGCACATGCGATGTTCAGTGAATTTAGAGACTATATTTATTTTGCTTTAAATCTGTTGTCCAAGAGTCTCACTCATTTCAAAGGCAAAGAACTCACCACACTAGGGGGCTTAAAGGGTTTAGCGGCATTTTCCAAATCATCTAACTTTAAGCCTGTAAAGACTGAAGGGAATAGCGCACCACCACGAATACACATTATGGTCTTGGCTTTGCAATTTAAACATGGTACAGGCCAATATTTGCAATTGAAATCAGTATAAATCTGACAAGAACACGTTTTAAACACATGGACACAGCTAAAGCAAAGGGTTTCTGTATGTTTCTTACTAGGCAGCAGTTCACAGATTAAGGCCAAAAGAGACCATTAGATCTAGTCTGACCTCCAGTATAATACAGGCTGGAGAATCAACCAGTACCCCCCTGTGTGGAGCACACACACTTATAATTGACTGAAGTATCTCCCAGGAAGACATCCAGTGTTTATTTGAAGACCTGAAGAGATGGAGAATCCAACACTTCCCTAGGGAGTTCTGATCATTAATCATCCTGTCAAAAACATGCCTTATTTCTAATTGTAACTGGTCTGGCTTTAACTTCCAGCCACTGGGTCTTGTTCTGCCTTTCTCCACTAGGCTGAAGAGCCCTTTAAGTATACATTATTTCTCTCCCCCCGTCCATGAAGGTGCTTATATACACCATGATTAAATCACTTCTTGATCTTTTTGATAAGCTGAAGAGACTGAGCTCCTTAAGTCTCTGTAAATCATTTTTTCCAACTCTCAAATAATTTTTGTGGCTCTTCTCTGCTGGGGTTTTGAAGACACGCGCCCAGGTGGACTATCCCAACTTACATGTGAGTTTATAGAAAAGTGAGCCAGACACAAGATTTACAGAAATGACTACTGATTTTGCTCAACTTGAGACATCTTAAAGGATCCTGAATTTTCAAATTGCTAAGCACTCTACCTCTAAGAAAACATCAGGTGTCACATCAGGGCACTCAAAACTCACTAACTGATTTTGAAAATCTTAGCCCAGCATTCTCAGATTCTATTGCCTGCTGGCACTCTGGGAGAGACTAGCACATGAAGAGCTAATTTAGAGTTAAGTACTGAACCAGTCATGTCTGCCCCTTAAGATCTGGCTAAATCTTTCAATAAGAGTTACTGAGCAGGCTGGTTGTGAACACACAAAAACAGGGTTGGGTGGCTTACTGAAATGCCAAGGAGAAACTCCCTCACTATTGAACTGCTTAGTAAAGTCAACTTCCAGCTAACCAAGGGCTTCTCAGGCCAGCAAATCAGCAGAGGGGTGCAGATAGGGTAAGTTTCCTCTGACCTTGCTTCTCTTCAAATGCAGCCCACAGGAGGTGGATGTTGGGCTTCCTGGGGAGGTGGTAGCCACAAGCTCGTTGGAAGACACTCCTGGCCCCAGCCACAGTGTGGTTCTCAAGGTATTTCGTGTACTAGATTAGAAGGGGTTGGGGGGATACAAAGAGGACATGGATGCGTTAAGGTTGCCCACTTCCTGTGGCATAGAATGTATGAAAGTCTGCTACATCAGCTTGTATTGAGAAGGTTATGGTGCACTCACGTTAAGGGGCTTAACACACCTCTCTTCAGAATTTCCTGCACCCTCTTAGGCAGGTAGGAAACACGGGCAGATAAAAAGCAGCAACGGAATTTAAAAGAAGGGTGTTAGAATTTTGCTCCACAATATACATGCAGAATAAAAAAAAATAAATGAAATGTTTGGAAATCCGTAAGAGAGCACCACCTGAACTCGTGCTGACTGCACAAGTAATGTGGGCAACAGCCAGGGTGGGGAGAGGGATCTCATGCCTTGGTGCAGAATTAACTCTCTGATTCCCAGGGGGCATTTAATACCCCAACCCCTACAAGATGCTGTTGGCTTAGTCCAAGAGCTAGGGGACTCTGCCCAAGGCTAAAGGGGAGCAGAATTACTAGACCCTGTCGAAGTGCTAGAGGGCGAAGCCAGTCTACTTTAAACCAGTGAAACAAGAGACTGCACCCAATTACTCTTTTCTAGCTCTGAGGTGCTGTCCCAAGAGGTGGGCTTGCTAAGCCCTGTAGGCCAGCATGCCCTGGGGATTTAGCAGATGCTCCCTCCTTTACCCACAGCCATTTTTTAAAAAAGCAGCAGGGGTATTCAAGTTAAAATTTGCTCTTTTCAGCTGCAGAATAGAGACACAAATCCTCCCAAGGCCTGCTACCTCCATCCAAAGCCAATCCACCCTCCTAGTCATGGCATTGTTGAACATGTGGGATTGCAACGAGGCTTTGGCTTATCTCCTGCCTTCTGTGAATGAGAAAATACGGTAAACTAACAGATCCATCTTCCAGGGCTAAGACAACACATAGCCATTGAGGAGATTTTTTAGAGCATCCTCTTAATTGCCTTAGGAGCAGAGATGGAGGAGTGTGTGGGGAGGAACACCGCCCATCTTCAGCGTGAAGTCAGCAGGATTCAGATATGCGGGGCAACTCCCAGGGAGGAGGGGGAAGCGAGAAGGGGCTCACCTTGATCCAGAACTCCTCGTAGAGGGCACAGGCAATGACGCAACGCTCAAAAAGCACAATGGTGCGCTCGTGGGAGCCATTGGTGATCTCATAGTCCAGATAGTCACGCCAGTTCTTCAACTGTGCTCGTTCCAGCGGCTTGACATGAAAGTATGGCCTCTTGATCTGCAAAATGTTTGGGATGGGAAGGAATAAACAGAGGTTCACATTACAGATAGGAGGGGGGCTGCAGAGGAAGCAGGCACAGGATGGTGGAGGAGAGCTAACCTAGAGAGCGAGTTCTCAGGGCCAGGTATTGCATGTAGTGCCTTGTACAATGGAGCCCTGATTAGGATCCTTAGCTGTTACAATAAAGATACTACATTGTAGAGCAGACATTCAGAGCAGCATTCAACCCAGGGAGGAGCTGATGGAAGGGCACCATAATGGTACATCCCTCATCTATCTCCTTATAGTTTGCAAAATGCTACCCAGGCAGCAAATGCAGCCACCTTTGGGGGGGTGAGATGGGAAACCCCAAGCACACAGCAGCAAGGGAAGAAAATTTTGGCAAGATATCTCCCTTACAAAGAGCGCTGTGAAATCTTATGTCTATGTAAAGACAGGAACTCAGGTTAAGGCCCCATGACTACAAGCCCTCCACTACAGCTCCATGTTCAGCGTTGCTACTTCAGAAGGATGAAGGAGTGATTCCACCAGAGGAATTCTAGGTATGTCTAACTCAGGAGTGGGCAAACTATGCCCGCGGGTCGGATCCAGCCCCTCAGGGCTTTGGATCTGGCCCACGGGATATCCCCCCGTGGCACCGTGGGCCCCGCGCTACTCTGAGACAGTTGGGGGTGGCAGACGGCTCAGTGCATTGCCATTGCCTCCAGACACCGCCCCCCACAGTCCCCACTGGCCGGGAATGGGGAACTGCAGCCAATGGAGCTTCGGGGGAGGTACCTGGAGGCGCAGCACGGGCAGCGCACGTGGCCCCCGCCCCCTTTCCCCCAGGGGCAGCAGCGCTTCCTGGTTCGGTCCGGGGTCGGGGACAGGGCAGGCATGCAGGGAGCCTGCCCTGGCCCCAGTCCACGCCCCTGCCACCCTGGAGCTGCTTTAGGTAAGCGGGGCCGAGCTGGAGCCCAAACCCCTCCTACACCTTGCCCCCCCAACTCCCTGCCCTAAGCCCCCTGCCACACCCCACACCCCTCCTGCACCCCTCCCCGAGCCCCCTCCTGCACTCTGTACCCCTCCTGCACCTCAACCCCTTTCCCTGAGCCCCCTCATAGACCCCGTCCCCTCCTCTGCCCCAATCCCTTGCCCTGAGCCCCTTCCTACACACCGCACTCCCTCCCACATCCCAACCCCCTGCCCCAGCTCTGCATACCATTTTCCCACCCAAATGTGGCCCTCGGCCCAAAAGGTTTGCCCACCCCTGGTCTAACCTAATACTTAGAGCACTGAGCCATCCCCTCTGGCTTTCTATCTCTCCATAAGAGATGGCCTGTGTGAAACAGAGAATCCACAAGAACGTCTGTGAATACCTGCCAAAACAATGCACGTCATTTCCTCTTCACTAAACAGAATTTGAGGCTTCTGCACATAGGGACTAGGGTATCAGCTCAGACAGTGGATGCTGCTAAGCACCTAGTCCATGCCTTGGAGCCTTGCCTACAGCTGAGTCCATGGTTACTTACCCCTTCCTCAAAGTTCCAGCGCTTGCTGACTTCTGCCTCATTCTGGGTGTACACTTGCTGCCGGATGGAGATAACAAGCTCCCGGATCTTGTCCTGGTCCAGGTCTCCCTGGAAGAGGAACGAGAGCAAAGAGATGGTGATAACCTTATGTTTCTATAGCATCTTCCATCTCATTTAGATCTTAAGAAGTCGTGTGTGAAAGGATCACTAAACATGGCTGCCCTGAGGTGGAACACAACCATGCTGCCTAACACTTTAAGACAGTCAGTAAAGTAGACTCCTTAATTCAAATTAAATTGGAAGGGGGGGAATTTCAGGGAGCCAGCACATAGCTGGAATATGTTGGAATATGGCCAGGAGAGGGAGGATCACCTGGTGGCTTTAACAAGAACTGTCAGGGCATTTTTAGTAACAAGGATATATGTTGCACATCTTAATCCTCTCCACCATGCTGGGGTACAAAAGCAATGGCTCACACTGGCAATCTACGCTGAGGTCACTACCACCAATTCCTGCAGTTCTCCAGGATGGGAAAACACTCCAAAGTGAAAACTGTGCAGGACTTCGTATACAAAAATGGAGGAAATCTCAGATTGCACTGGGCAGTCTATAAGATGCAATGCAGCAGAGAGCGGGCTCTCGATGGGGGAAGAATAGTCAAGTCTGCAGTAATCTCTCCAGGTCTATTCAAGAGTGAATAGTGCACTGGACTGGGCATCAGGATAGACTGGATTACTATGCCTGGCTGTCATTTACTGCTGTGACACTCTGGAAAAGTCCCTTCTCCTGTCTTTGCCTCCATTTCACCCTCTACCCTTTCTCTATTTAGATTCTAACTTCTTTTTTGGGGAGGAATGGGCAGGGACTCTTTCACTAAGCATTTGTCCAGCACCCTGCAGAATAGGCCCCACCCCCAACACTGGTCAGGGCCTCTCTGTGCTACCATAACACAAATAATAAACAACAACAATACCCACCCTGACAGCAGATGTCAGCTCAGAATAACTGTCAAAGTCTGCATCATTTGGGTAGGAGGCTGAGAAGCGTGGTACCTGGGCATCCGCTCCTGTTTCTGGTTTCACTTCCACCCCCGGAGGCAGGTCTTCCCCAGGTGGAACCTCCTCCACCTCTGTCTCCACACTTTTCTGTACTGTGTCTGTGGTGATCTTGGATTGCAACCAGAGCAGCTCCTCTGCAGACAGGATGTCTTTGAGGGAGTTGCTCATCACATGCTCCTTGAACCTGAGGCATAGGAGGAAGGAACAACAGCTGATGATGGATACCAAAGCCCACTCAAGTCAGAGTGAGGAGGCCTTTTAAACCCATTCAACTCATTCAAACTGCTCAGGAGAGTTAAAAAGAGAGGAACAGCTGTACCCAAATCAGGTCACATGTCTGCCTGAAGTGGAGTCCCACTCAGCCATCTTCTTTTATACTGCAAGCTAATTTGGAGGCATCTGCACCAATTTTTATGTCATTTTTCTTAGGCCATTACCACAGTATCACAGCACCTCACCATTTTTAATGGATTTATCTGTGCAAAACTTCTGTGAAGCAAGATAGTGCTATTATCCCCATGTTACAGATAGGGAACTCAGGCAGAGAGAGATTAAGAAGAAGTCTACACTGCAATCAGGCGGTGATCCAGCTAGAGCAAAGCCAGCTCAAGTAACAACTGTGAAGTCACAGAAGCATGGGTTGGTGGCCACCTGAGTATGTACCCAGGATCCCAGGTGGGTGGGACTAACCCGCGCTGCCAGAGCTTCACTACTGTTACTCAAGCTAGCTCGGATCTAGCTAGCTCAGGTACGTGTACCCTAGCTGGCAGAGCTGGGCACTGAACTAGGTCTCCCAGTTCCAGACTAGCACCCTAACCACTGAGCCATCTTGCATCTCTCATCTTCACCTCCAGTTGTATCAGAGCAGCCCAGTGTCCACTGTATCAGACCAGATGGACAATGTGGTCTCTTGCTCGGAATAAACCGTGTGGGGTGCTCCAGAGGACAATCCTCCTTAATGCATAACAGTTTGATACGACACTGCATGGGTACATACATGTGACAACCTACACTCCCCACCTCTCTCTCTGATCCAGTTAGCAATCAGCTCATGCCTGGAAGATGGAGAATCACTAAGCGTGTTTAATCCTTTCCCCAGACTTAGTAAGCTCTCTGCCTCCATTATCCTCCCACAGAGTTCCACAGCTCAACTACTCAAATTGGCAGCAAGTGGGTTGAGAGGAAGGATTGTCCAGCGGTTAGGACACTGGGTTCAATTGTCTGTTCCCTCAGACTTCCTGTGTGAACCTGGGCAAGTTGCTTAATCTCTCAGCTCCCCATCTGTAGGATGGAATAACAGCACAACCCTACCTCACTTTCGGGGGGCATGAATTGTGAGGCCATTAAAAGATTGTGAGGCACTCAGATGCTGCAGGAAGGGGAAAAAAATCTGCCTTACAAAAAAATGATGACCATCAACTTCTATAGCTAGGAACTGGGCAACTTGGGAGAAAGACGTGGAGGAGGCTGTCCCAGAAAATCTCGGACGATTTACATGTTGCAAAAGAGAAATTTGTGTGTGTGAATTTAACCTCAGTAGGAAGTTCCACACTGAGCCATAAAAAGGGTAGTTCTCGATCTACAGAATAGGCCAAAAACTCCATCACATTAAAAGAGAGAATGGATACTTATATGGATAGCAAGAAAATCCAGAGTTGTAATAACTAAGGACAATAAATATTGTGGAAGGAATATTAAACCTCAGGCTTCATGTGTTAAACCAATCTCTAACTATTAGACATCAGGAGAGGCCTAAAGGTGGGGACCAGATTATTCCATGTCTGCTAATCCGGATCTTTTATGCTTTCTTTTGAAGCCTGACCTCCTGTATAACACTGAGCAGATAATTTCAACCAGTCACTCCTTTATTAAGCCTAATTTCTATGCTCAGATAGAGTACAAGCAATGCAATACAAGTTTCTCCTATGCTATCCTGCAAACACATCCCCTCTAGGGAAAGAGGGATGGTCATTTCAGATGACCTACTCCAAGTCAACGCTTAGCCTCTCTGCGAAGACCACCAATAGGGAACCATCACTGCCTAATTGTGGCAGTTGTTGTTGGGACCCAGGGACTTGTTTCATCCTGAATGAGACTTACTTTTCCCAGTGGTGGCTGTACAGCTGGGTTGGTGTGGCGAGCACTCGGTCATAAATTCCTGTGATGGCCTTCAGGTCACCTTGTTCTTTCTCCCACTCCACGTACATCTCCCACAGTTTGTCTGAGCGGAAGTCCATTCCTGCGGCAGCCACGGCTGACTCAAACACACTGTAAGAGAGAAAGAACATCCATTAACAAGAATGGCAGCGTGATCTAAAGGGTGGGGCACTGGACTGGCACTCAGGAGATCTGAGTTTTATTCTCATCTCATGGGCAGGTTGCTTGCCCTCTGTTTCCTCTCCACCCTTTGTCTTGTCTATTTAAGCCATGTGCATTTTTGGGGCAAAGACACTCTCTCCCTACATATCTGTACAGTACACAGCATTACAGGGCACAGATCTTGGTTGACCTCTAGTCAACACTGCAATACAAACATCCACCCCAAAGAAAGCAAGATCCTTGGATCTTCTAGTAGCTCACTGACCCAGCCAATATTGGTCTCCCCTAATGCCTTTCACAGTGTTGTCCTATGTCCTTGATGCTCTGGTTATGTACCTGTGGATCTTCTGTATGGACTCAGGGAGGTTCATATCTAAGGTGGCCTGTAGGTAAGAAATGTAATGGATCCAGAGGTCCATGCTGAGGGGGATGGACTGCAGCCCTCGTTCGAACACCTGCAGAGCAAAAAGTCCTGACAATGACCGCAACAAAAAGCTTCATAATGCTCCCTCCCATCTGACCCATGTGAAAGATGCTACAGTATATTCAAAGACTAGACGGATTTCATAGGTGCTGTATGTGATCATTAGCGATTACATTCCTAGCTGAAATTCCCAATACTGAAACAAAGCAGGTAAAATCTTTTGAAGATTCAATCTCTTGAGGGAAAAAAAGCACAGAGACTGCTCTGACCTGGATCAGAGGCCTTAGCAGAGAATAGCCTTGAAGCAGCATAAAATAACAACCCTGATCTGAGATATGGTCATAAACCATTCAATAACTGACAGGCATGAGATGTTTATCAATAGAATCAGACTACATGAGAAGACCCAAAGTATTTTAGACCTACCATGGTCTCCACATGGAAGAGGGGTGACCACCTGGTAAACAAGACGTGCATATAAGCTTTTGTTGCGAATAACTGGTACTCTGCCTTATGAAAACTGGCTGGCGACAGGATAATTCTGTCATTGAGAACTGCAAGTAACCGAAGACAGACCCACTGAGGCAATCACAGTAAATTGCAGGGGTCTGCACCTAAGGACTTGGTCTGGAGAGAGAGAATTGTGGTATTCCACCCTGAGAAAAGTGACTGCTGGAGGCCTGAGACCTAAGTGTGATGCCCTTGAGGAGATGAGGGTTAGAGGTGCAGTTAATTCAGGAAGTGTGCCAGATCAGTCCCAGGGAAGAGCACCCCATTGGCCATCAACTCCTGGGAAACCAGCACAGCACCAAAGGAGGCAATCATAGAAAAATAGGACTGGACAGGATTCAGGAGGCCATCCCCACCAACCATCCCTGACAGATGTTGGTCTCATCTGCTCCGAAAAACCTCCAATAATGGAGATTCTACAACCTCCCTACATAATCTGTTCCAGAGCTTAACTATCTTTAGAGTTAGAAAGTTTTTCTTAATATCTAGTGCTCTCTTGTTGCAAACTAAATCAATTACTTCTTGTCCTATCCTCAGCAGACATGGAAAACTATTGACTGCCCTCCTCTTTATAACAATCTTGTACATATTTGAAGACTATGTCTCTCCTCAGTCTTTTCTTCTTTAGACTAAACATGCTCAATATTTTTAACTTTTTATTTTCAGCCATGTCTGTCTAAACCTCTTGTTTTTGTTATTCTCCTCTGGACTCTCTCCATTTTGGCCACATCTTTTTTTAAAATGTAGTGCTAAAAATCAGTCAGGGTACCCCAGCTGAGGCCACATAAGTGTTGAGTATAGCAGAACAATTACCTCCTGCATTTTATATACATCATTCCTGTTAACACACCGCAGAACAACATTTGCCATTTTTGCCACAGCATCACACTATTGATTCATATTCGATTTGTGATCCACTATAACCCCAAGGTTTTTTTCTGCCTCACCAGTTATTCCCCATGTTATAGTTGTGCATTTGATTTTTCCTTACTAAGTGTGGTACTTTACAGTTGCCTTTCTTGAATTTCATCCTATTGATTTCAGACCACTTCTCCAATGTATCAAGGCCATTTTGAATTCTAATCCTGTCCAAAGTGCTTGCAACGCCTCCCAGCTTGGTGTCATTCACAAATTTTTATACACATACTCTCCACTGCATCATCCAAATCATAAATGGAAATAATGAATACTACTGGACCGAGGACTGATATTGCAGGACCCCACTAGATATGCTCTCCCAGTTTGACAGGGAACCATTTGTAACTACTCTTTGAGAACAAAAACTAGACACAGTCTTTCAGCCAATTATGCACCCACCATACAGTAGAGCATTTTCCTCTGGTTTGCCTATGAAACCTGTCATGTAGGAATATGTCAAAAGTCTCACTAAAGTTCAGACATATCACAGCTGCCGATTCCTCTCCTACCCACTAGGCCAGTTACCTTGTCAAAGAAGGAAATTAGTTTGTTTTGGCATAATTTGTTCTTGAGGAATCCATGTTGGCTGTTACTTAACATCCTATTATCTTCTAGGTGCTTATAAACTGATTGTTTAATTTGTTCCAATACCTTTTCGGGTATCAAAGCTAGGCTGATTGGTCTATAATTCCACAGGTCCTCTTTCTCTCCCTTTTTAAAGATAGTTGCTATGTTTGCCCTTCATCAATCCTCCAGGACTTCACCCATCCTCCATGAGCTCTCAAATTGCTTATTGGCTGAAACAATGCATTCCTGCTATATAATTACCAAGTCACCTGTGACAGACACCAAGGGGGACCTTTTGCACAGGCTTTGTGAGAAACTCCTGGCCCTATCGCACTGGGTCCATTCAACAAGGAGTTAGCCACTGGGGTAATCAATCTTGGAAGGGCTGCTGTAGCACAGCACAAAGAAATGCCAAATAAGTCTCCCTCCTACCTCCTCTGTCTCCTTGCTGAAATCGAAGCGCCTCTCCATGTCCGCATACTTCTTCCAGTAGCCGTAGCAGTAGGGGTAGCGAGCAAAAAATGCGTCAAAGGCTTTTCGTGCTGCAAAGATGTGATTCTGCACAGAGAGAGGGCAGCAGGAGGGGAATAAGCATGTGTGAAGAGCCCTGGAATTGGGAGAGCTGGAAACCAAACCTTGCCTGCCCCTAAGCAGTCTTACAAATAGAACTAGTAGGAAAACAACGGTCCCCCCGCCACACACAAAATATCATGTTTTTGGCTGAAAATTGAAGTGTTTCAATTCTGAAATGTCACTGTGGTACCTCATGGGAATTGTAATTCAGGTGTCCCATGCTCCCATTCTCCTCCATAAGACGGGCTCCCTCAGTCAGACTACAATTCCCATGATGCACTGGAGTGTCTCCCCCTCTTTGTGAGGGGACACTGTGTGCGCATCATGGCCGATGCATTAATGCGGTGACTCACTGAAGATATTGTCCATCTCTGAACTACAACTTCCATGAGGTACTGCAGGTGCACTTCAGAAATTAAATACTTGGGTTTTCAACTGAAAGATTTCTGGTTTTCAAGCAGGGCTGGTGATTTTGGGGGTTGTGGGTTGTTGTTTTTTGGGGGGGGACAAAAAAATAATTTCCATAGATAGACACTTTTATCAAAAAGTTTCATTTAATCAAAACCCCAGTTTCCATTGAAAAACAGTTTTGACTGAAAGTTTTCAAACAAGAACATGTTGCTCTTACTTAGCACTTGACAAACTCTAATTTAGGTCTACAATATAATAAGCTGTGGGTGTCTAAATACTATGTTGCCACACCACTTTCAAAGGGAAACTCTATCAATTTGCATTGAGTCTTAGGCTCTTACAAATTATCTCTTGTATAATGCTCTTTCAGGCAGCAATTTGATCTTTCATCTGAAGATCTGCGAGGGCCTTGCATTAAATCTCTCATTAATTAGTACTGAAACTCGCAATACCTATTTAAGAATTAGCCCATTAAAATTAATCAAAGGCACTAGAACAAATCTAGCTCTTGACAAACCAGGTGCAATATCAGAGACTTGAATGAAGTTGCATCTGTTTGTGGCAGGGCTGAATTTGTCAGACCTTAAGATGGCTTGTAATTAGGGTGAAGCAATATGCACTGCACATAAGAGACATCTTACAAATGGGAAAAGAGACAACTGAACTGTCACAAAAGTTAGTGGCAGAGTTGGGAACAGAACCTAGGAGTCCTGTCCCTCAGTTATCTGCTGCGCTAACCATTCAATCTCACTCCCCTCTGAAAACTGGGAATAGAATACAGCAGTCCCTTACTCCCACCCTCCACACTATTTTAACCATTGGACCCGACTCTTCTCCCAAAGCTGTAAACAGATCCCAGAATCCTCTCCAAACAGGACCCTCTCTAACTATTAGACAACTCATTCCTTTTTTCTAAATTAAAGGAGTTGCTACTTGTTTGTAGAAGTATAAATTTCACAAGCTGGTGGCACCTGCGCCACTGTTAATTTTGCTATTTGCACCAAGAGAATTCACTCCCTACCTCTTGTTCCACATACTGCAGCAGTTCGGTCCATGCCGTGAAGTCATGAGGATTCTCATGAGCTGCTTTCCAGTACTTCTCAAACTCCAGAGGGTATGAGAGGGAGGCTTCTTCTGTTGCCACAGGGGTAGCCACTGCTGCGTGTTTCTCCTCGGGGGCAGGATATTGACAGTTCTCTTCACTTGCATAAGGGTCCTTGAGCCTTGACACGCCGGCTTCAGCATTAACTCCATTGCACCCTTGCACTGCTTTGGTGTCTTCCTGCTTACCGATGTCACTTGGCAGGTCTGGAAGCAAGTCTTGGTTAGGACCTACAGCATCAAGATCAGTGAGGAGGTGAGGGATCTATCTTGGGTTTCTCTGTCTTGCTGCCAATGATTACCATCTTTTAAGCATATGCACCAGTGATATACTATATCAGTTGTGTCAACATTCCCTGACAAACATTCATTACCCAGTATGTGTCAACATACTGGGTAAAGAACAGAAGCCAAAGTGTGTGCCCCTTTAATTCTGCTTTTATCTTGGAGCAGATAAAATAAAAAACAAGACAAGCCTCCTCAATCTTGTTTCGGTTCATATATCATGTCCATTCCCATGATATCTGATAATCTGATAGTTCTGAGAGGTGTAAACACCAAAGTAAGAATCAGACCAGACCTAGATTGATATCCTGTCTCCAAACACTACAGGATGATTGAGGGGGAAATGCAAGAAACCCCTGCAGTGGATAATTATATAATAACCTGCCCACAGGGTAAGTTTCTTTCTCATCTGAGGCAGTCAGCAGTTGTCTTATGTGAGAAGGACTACAGAGGGCCCAAAGGGATCTAAATAGGAAAATCAGGACAGAACTGAACAAAGCAAAAATTTCAGGGTATATACCTGAATATCTAGAATTATCTCCTAATGAGGAGAAATATCAGACTGTAAAAGAATCAGTGGTAAAAGTATCATTGCTTGAGCCACTGAAACTGAATGGTCAAAGCCCTGGAGAATATATTGCAGAAAGCAATCCTACATTTGGGAAGAGGGAGATGAGGAGGCTGACTCCAAAATGATCTGGCATATTTTCTTCATCATTAACTTCACAACACAGATTACTGGAAAGGAGAGTCATTCTGCAATTAACACACACCTTACAACAAGGCAATATTTTGCAAAGAAAATTAACATGCAAACTACAGCTCTTGAGTAAACTGGGAAGGAATGTAACATTTCTTTGGTGTTGGAAACTACTTCACTCTCTTATTTGTACCGATACGGGAGCAAGTAATGTGGTTAAGAAAGAAACAGCTGTTCCCCAGAGCATTAGACTAAGGATGGGTAGGTAAGATTATGAGGTGGGGACACAAGAGTTCTATGTACTTATATGGTCCTCATCACAATAGTATCTAAGCATCTCAATCATTAATAGAGGCTTTTTATCTTTCACAACACCTATGTGAGGTAAGAAACTAATTATCCCCATTTTACTTAGGAACAGGTTCTATTAAGTGACTTGCTCTAGATCACACAAGTTTGTGACTGCAGGAGGAACTGAATCCAGGTTTCTTGAGTTCCACCTGTTCAACATTCCTACCCTAGGAATGTATACCTAGAGTGTTATATAGAAGGGGAGGATGGATGAGGAAGGTTATGAGTAGCATGGTGAAGATGCAAACCAAACTGCTTTGTTCTGTTCCTCAATTGCCTTCTATACAATTTCTTGCATCTTCCTCTGGAACAGCTGGTAATGATCAGTATCAGAGACATAATACTGGACGAGTCACTGCTCTGAAACAGTTTGGCAACTCCTAGGATTCTAATTTTTCCAATTAGCTTTTCCTACATTTTGTTGCAAATATTAGTTCCAGTGAAAGGTGCTAGCTTGACAATCCTGGAGACTAAGACCCTAGGAACATTTTCCCAGTATACTATGCCAACAAAGGGCTCCTAGTGTGGATGCAGCTTAGGCCAGCAAAGCTGCACTGTTATGGTCTAGCTTATTTCAAATCCCCAAACAAAAACCATTACCCTATACAAGGTAAAGCACTGTTTTGCCAGTATAGGAGTTCTGCCATCTGCAGCCAGGTCCTTTGGGGACTGCACCTCTTCATAACCCCTGATCAACAGAGCTGTGCCAGCAGAAGTCTGTAGCAAAGACATAGCTTAAGTTCTCCAATTCTCCACAGATCACGTGTCACCAGGGGCTGTGGCAGGGCAAGCTGCCTCACCCTATCAACATACTTCAGCCCTTACACAGAGGTGCTAGCTCCAAACATGTTCAGTCTCCATGGTTCATGAAGTCCTTCGCCTCTCTGGGAAATGGACTCAACTCAAACCTGGATATCACAGCCCTCCGAACAGTAACTAATTTTAAAGTTTTGAGCCTATCCCCACACCTGTGAGTAAGGCAGAACCTAAATGGGTTACATTTTTAAGAGCCAAGCTTTTGCTCTGTGACAAAGCACCAAAGATGTCAAATGCCCCTGCTTCAGTAAGTACCCAACATACTACAGCAGTTTAGAAAGTGAGTCATCTTCATGCAAGTATCCCACCAAATATCTTCGCTGAAGTCCATCTATGTCAACAAAGCTAGCTAATGAGTCTTTCCCACTTAGAACACACTTTATAAACTAAGCAATGAATTTCCAGGCAGACCATGGCAGGAAGAAAAAACTACTCACATGTAAAGTATCTGCATGAAAACCTAGGCCTCTCTGCCTTAAATTTGGTGCATGTCACTGTCTGGGTCATCAGTGCAGAATTAAAAAATTGTGTGTGAATACTGCAAAAGGTGCCCCAGACGGCAAAATCAACTGCAGTGTAACAGATGGTGGGGAAAGAGACACAAAAGTGAAGCAATATGCTCTACACCACAAATGGAGGTAGGAGAGATCTAGGAGTAGAACTCAAGAGACCAGGCTCCCAATTTCCTGCACTCACTACCAGGATTCACTCCTCATCCCAGAGCTGAGAATACAATTCAGGGATCCTGGCTTCCCCTGCTCTCTCTCCTAGATCCTCTCCAGAGCCAGGAATAGAACCCAGGAGTCTCTAACCATTAAGCATTGCCATTTCATAGTATCAGACAAAGAAGGTGAATGAATCAGTCCCATGGCCTCCAACAGAACAATACACAGGTCCACTATTTACATGCAACCCAGAAACGAACCAACTCCAGTTTCCCTGGTGTGTAGCCAGACTGCCAACAAATTTATCCCACAACAAGTTAACAGTTCAGACTAATCCGGCTGATAGAGGTGGACCAGCAAGAGACAAGTGTCCAGAGACAAACTACCAAACCCTCCACCTCCCCAGAGACAGCCATACATCAGAAATCATTCCAAAACAGACATCCCTTTTCGGGTGTCCCTCCTCCGCCCACGAAGCACCTCATCCTTTCTCTTCTCCTCTGAACCATTTCCCCTCTTAGCAACAACACCATGGATCCCACTGCAGAGAGATGTTCTTTCTCAGTTCCAGCAGTTTTCTCTACCAAGGTCCTATCTCAGAGCTGATTTCCCAGGGGAATCCCCTGGAAGAATCCCTCCTCCCCCAATCCACAGGAGGCGCTCTCCTCTCGGAGCACTTCTCTCCCCTAGCCCCCGAGAGACCCCATCACCGCCTGGGGGAACCATGCGCCAGCCAGACTCCTGGCCCTCCTCTTCCCCGTCCCCGGGGGGGGGGGGGGGGGGAGAGAGACACACTCGCTCTTCTCGAAAGTTTCCCTCCTTCCACCATCCCCACACCAAGAGCTCCACCTCCCTCCGGGAGAGTCCCCGGGGACCATCTCTCTTCCAGTTCTCCCTGCACGCCAAGGGGATCCCCCCCCGCCGGGTCATTCCTCCCACGCCCCAGGGTCACCGTGCAAAGGAACTCCCTCCCCCCGCCCCGGGGAGCCCGCGTCTCTCCCCCACCCCCGGAGAGCAACATGGCCGGGGACCGCTCGCAGCCCCCCTTTCCCGCTCTCACCACCAATGTCCAGACTGCTCTCGCCGCCCTCGTTTCCCCCGCCGAGGGCCCTCTCGGTCCCGGCTCCGCCACAGCTTGTGCTGCCCGCCGCCTCCAGCCCCTCAGCCGCCATCTTGTCGCCCAGCTACTACAGCGCCACCAACTGAGCCAGCAGTGCGCATGCGCCCGTCACAAGGACCCGGATGGGGATGGCTAGGCCGCAGGCGTAGCACAGGAAACCAGCTAGAGCGGCCCCATCACCGCTTCTGGACTCCCCCTGAGAACATAGAGACCTGGCGGACGAAGAGCTGAGCGACTCCCTAACCCCTTCTGGGTTCTGCGCTATATAGCAGAACCATAGAGAGCTGGTGGAAGAGGAGCTAGAACGGCAAAGAGGCTTTTCAGCTGAGCAGAGGCCTTGAGAAGGAGGGGCTGGAGGGGTTCCTCTCAGCGGGCATTTCTGTGCCATGGAGGGGGGAGGAAAAAAGGGTCAAGTGCCAACCAGAGTTCCATGGCACCAGCTCAAGTTTTAAGATTAGAAGACAAAGGGGAATCATAGAGGCCTGGCTAAAGAAAGTCTAGAGGGGACAATCAATCAGGTGGCCAATGGACTCGTTTGCCACTGCGTGAAGTCTCCACATGTAGGTCTGCAGGAGAAGTGAAGAAGATGAACTCCATCTTGTTTTTCACCAAGTGTCGAAGGCTATATCTACCCTACAATGGCAATCAAGGCTATGAGATCAATCCACCAGCAGTCAATTAGCAGGTCTAGTGAAGACCTGCTCGACTGACAGCAGATCACTCTGCAGTCAACCCCTGTACTCTTACCCTGAACAATTCTGTGGTAACTGGACCTAAGGTATGTCAAGTTATTCACGTAGCTGGAGTGGTGTAGCGTAGGTTGACTTACTGTGGTGGTGTAGACATAGCCTACGAATCTCCCACTGCCACCACTGGAGGTGTTTGTGAGCTGGAGATGAAGGGAGGCACTTAAGTCTACCAGTTTTCAGAGTAGCAGCCTTGTTAGTCTGTATCCGCAAAAAGAACAAGACTACTTGTGGCACCTTAGAGACTAACAAATTTATTTCAGCATGAGCTTTCGTGAGCTACAGCGCACTTCTTCAGATGTAGCATCTGAAGAAGTGAGCTGTAGCTCACGAAAGCTCATGCTGAAATAAATTTGTTAGTCTCTAAGGTGCCACAAGTACTCTTGTTCTTTTTAAGTCTACCAGCGTTACACTTTGCATTTGCGACATTAAGCCTTATGTTACTCATGGGCAGGGGTAGGCAATAGGTGGACTGGGGACTACCACTTTTGAATAGACCCTGAAATCTTATTTACTTATTATTGTTGGGTTTATATTATTATTTTCTCTGGAGGCCTTGACTATATCTTTGATCATGAAATTTGGGCCTTGACAAAAAATAGACTACCCCTGCTCTAGGGCACTGGCCAGGTGGTAACTATTATCCTCATTTTACAGAAACATAAACTGAAGAACAAGGAAGTTACAAAAGTTGATGCTGCCCTCCTCCCTCATTTCCCCTGCAGTAAGCACAGAACCATGTAGGAAAATCAGGCATCCTCCCACTTTTGTGCCTGCTATCAGTATTAAATCATCTTCAGTCACCTAAGGGAGGCAATGGATTAGTAGGGTTGTGTACTTACTAGAGGGAGAGCTGGTAGCATCACTTGTAGGCAAGCCTGCCTAACACTTCCCCTCCAAAACTATCAAAGCACTACAACACCATCTTTAAAGCAAGTTTTATTTTGCTGTATATACAATTTAAGCTATTAAAAATTTACACAATATTTACAAATTAAATAATTATCCAAACCCTCTTCACCTCCAATACATAACTCCGTTACACAAAAAACAATGAAAGAGAAGTTAAAGGAAGCCATTGGGATGAATATAGGTGATGAACATTTCCCAACAGTCTTTCCATTTATGTATTTTCCTCTTCATTTATGTAGGTAAATAAACTCCTAAAGGATGCAAATATCATGGAATGTGTGGCACAGTTTAGCACATCCTCTGCTAAATAGTCATTTTATTGAAATTGAAAACAAAATATGGACACTTCCTTAAACTATTCCCACCTTTAAATTCAAACAATTCAATTTTAAACAGGACATATGGCATATTTAATTTAAAAAAAAAAAAATTAACCAATTGCTGGAAGTATGAGACCAAGTTTTCTCCTCTTCCGCACACCCAGCACTGAATTAAAGATGTTTATGCAGACTGGCTTGTAATTGCAGAGTTCCTCATATTACCATAGTTATTTCGGGTAAGGAGCCAAACAAGTTATTTTGGGGGCATAGAGGAGGGGAGGGGACCCTCAGCATTACATGGATTTTGGAATCAAAGAGGATATATGAGGACCGCATGTCAAATTCTGAGCTGACTGATCTTATTGTCCCGTTACAGAATGAAGAAAAGGCCTTTCTGCTTACTGAAGGAAAGGCACATGTTCCAAGCATGCAGCCCCCGTTAAAAAAGAAAAAAAAATGCAGTCTCTCACTACTTCATGTTCCATGGCCAGAGAACAGGAGGTTCTTGATCCACACTCACAGATGAGTCTGCATTTATGTATGGATTTTACTCATGCTTTTTGTTGTTGTTCTTGCTTAAAACCAAGTTTTTCTTTCTTAAGGTTTGGATATAAAGAAGGGAGGGAATGCATAGTTATTACACCAAATGCAAGTTTAGCCCACTATCTTGCTACAAAGTGATATGCAGCCTGGTTGCCTTTTGATACCCTCTCCCCACCAGAACCCTAGCTGTCTGCCAGATATCACCATCCCTTGTCACAGTCACCCACTCCCATCCTCCATGCTCAGTTCTAGTTCTCGGTGGCTGGGACTCCCATCCAAGCCAGTATTGTAATCCTGACGTGCCTCCAAGAAAAACACAGATCTGTGTTTAAAAAATAAAAATCTTTAACTACTTTTGCTCTTTTTCAGAAGGAACTCAACTATTAAACAAATTTACAATCCCTAAGTGCTGTCTTTGAATTGTTTCCCTGAGATAGGTGTATGATTAGAAGCCACTTAAAGAGAAGCACTGAAGGGTTATACCAACTGCTGAATTAAAGTAAACTGAATAGCAAACAACGGTTTAGGGTTACCCCACACACAATTTTTGTTTTTTTGGGTGGGGAGGGGAGGAATTTTAGGACTCATTCCGTGCTGGTTTTATAATGTAATCTATTGCCTGTTGCAGAGCATCTTCCTTATACTAAAAATGCTTACTTAATCCTTCATTACCTCACCTATCTAAATCCAGTCCATGGCTTACTTCCCCATTAAGCTGATATCCCTTTAGATGCAGGGGTATGTATGCTGTATTATGTTTGCATTAGGTACGTGAGTTCACATAAAACTCTATTGGATGAGATTTTCAAATCACTCAGGGACCTTTAGGACCACCAGTCCCACTGAAAGTCAACAGGACTGGTGCTCCTAAATCACTTAAGTGATACCCCTGTCATGACTTACACTCAGGAGACGAGTGTAACAATTACAAGTCAGATTAGTCCTCTCAAATTACATTATTGAAACACGTTTGAGGACTTTAATATCCCTGCCTGTTGTCTTAACCTATTGGTCCTGTTTTTAAAATTACATAGGCTTACAAAAAAAGGGACAGAAGTAGCCTATCGTAATGGCCAAGGTAGCCAAGAACCTTTTCCAGCTGATTACTAGCAGACTGAACAAACTCATGGTCCATAACCATGACCACGGTTTAATTGCTTGCTTACATTAATCCAAAAAGTTCTGAATCTGGTGTTAGTCTTAAGGTGCATTGGTGTGCAAGCAAGGATCTGGGGAAAGAACTAGGCTGGACAGATTGCAGAGGAGTTACTAAAAATCTAACACATGTGAAGGTGCTACAAGTAACAAACCCATAAAGTCATATGTTCTTATATCAATTAGCCTAATGTCCTTTAATTGACCTACAGAGTCTTGGTAGTAAAACAGACTGGATGAGCAGAGTCTCATTGCTACATGGAAGTTTCTACTTATTTATCCAAAGTAAAGGTATTTTCCTATAGGAGTTCCACCACTAATACTGTCAATCAACAAGAGTCCATTCAACCCTTAATAAACTCTTCTGAAGTTGTTAGGCCACTGCTATAAAAAAGAAAAATAGCAGAGGTGACTCTTTTGTGTCTTAAAAGCAGCTCTCAGAGAACCTGACGGTGGTGCAGGAGCTGTACAAGATCCATGGGGACAATTCACAGAATATGGCTGCGGGATCATGGCCTGCATACAGACAGAACAACATGAACCTGGCCAATAAGCCATTTTCATCCCAAGCATAAAAGCATGGACTTAAGTAGAATCACAAAGGATGAGGTTGGCCCATTCACTTCCAGATAAGACTGGAGGTGAAGAGGCATTTCATCTCCCAACTCCTTAGCAATTAAAGTGTCACTATGATGAACAAAGCATGTGAAAGCTGCAACATTAGAGAGCATCAAAGGCCAGAAGTGTCATTGAGTAGCCATGGCTACTGCAACTTCTCCAATCCTTCATGTGGGAAACATGACAAGTGCTTCTCTGGTTGTGGAGCACAGAGAAGGGGGGAATATTAACTACATCTGACTAACTTCTAAATTCTTCCTATCTGTGCCATAAGCATAGATTTATTGCTAAACACAGGCAAATCAATACTCTGGTTTCAAAGGTCTAGCAGATTCCATTCTACATCCAGAAGATGATGTTCTTGCTGGGATGAGTATTTGAGCAGTGTAACCCAGGGGAGGGGTTTTAACTGCACAATATCTCCTTCTAAGATGATCAACCCAATGCCATTTGGATATAACTCTTCGAGCATCACAGTTTGTGATCAATACTGAAGCCATTTGCACCAAGTTAAATTTTAGATTGCAAGAGCCCCCACTGGGCTTCCTCAGATGATGCAGAATGTTGATCTCCACGTGCACTAGAGCACTCAGAGAGGAAATAAAGTTAAAAATTGACTTTAAAGCAATCTCACAACTCTCCCACAGGGTCCCATGGGCTGCAAACATCCCACAGAGTCCACTGCTCCATTCAGTGCTCCTCACTCAACAAAAATAAATTTAAAAAAAGGGTATAAAGCAGAAGCGATGGTTGACGTTGTAACCTTACCCCACTACAAACCAATCCAAACTAGCAATGACTACCAGCAATACCTAGGGTCTGGATCCTGCCATCCTTAGGCTTAACTGTCTTGGGAGTTCTGGCTGAGTGTTAGTAGGGGACGACGAGTGTGTTTCATGAACTCTTCTCACCTTGAACTGAGTCACCTACATACATTGCTCCTACGTATAAAGCCGAGACTATGCTCACTTACAGGTATCCTTCCATGGGTAGTTTGTTATGGAAACACACCTCTTTCCCCCTTTCATGATGGGAGCATGTTTCTTATGGACTTCTTTCAGCTAGACATTAACATTGTTAGGATGAGCCCAGAAGGCATTGCTTGAGGATGGAGGCCAGCCGCCACATGAATGCCACAGAGGTAGAAAGAACCAGGTTAAAGCAGGAGAGAACTATTTTGAGAAGTTGCCACCCAACTCCTGTTAAGTGGATGGGGGGAGGAAGGGCAGCTTTCTAAACAATAGATATTCCCACTGCAGTTAAGTGGCATACCACGGAAGTCCCTGGGGACTGACCACCTCAGCCCTGTGCATCATGTTTTGTAGAAGGACCCTGCTTTTCAGGGAATGCTGCTGGGAAGGCTCTGGAATTAGAACAGTTAGTGCACAGGTGGGTATGACTGAATCTGCCCATCAGAGAGAGGACAGCTGCAGACTGGGCGGTGGGTTTTTGTTGTTAAATTAGAAACCATGGCAGATTAAAGAGTCAATTCTGAGCCCCAGCATAGCGGCCCTAGCACTCTCATGTCAAGTCAGCACTTGGTGCAGGGTTAGAACGTCCTAACAGAGCGATGGCAGAGTCTCATTTCTCTTGTCGCATCCCCAACCACCACTGCACACGCTGCTTTTCAAAAGAAAAAGTCAGTGTCAAACGGTAACCCAGGCAAGACAAGGTACTTAGGACAGAGGGGTGGGAGGGGTGTCAATGGGAAGGGGGAGAGGAGGATTCCAGTTTCTGAAGCCGGCGCCTGCGAAGCTCAGCTGTGTCAGGCTCCCCAGGTAAAGGCTGCTCCTCTTCTTCCTCGTGCCCAGCTGGTTCTGTGTATCCCTCCGCACCCACCAATCCAGATGGATCATCTGAGACAGCAACAGGGGAGGAAATCATCAGAGGTTGACATCCACTAGATTCCTTTGTTTCCCTACGCTCCTAAGGGACTCAGAACCACTACTTTAGGACAGCCAAATGTGGCCATTAGCACTTAAAGGGACAGCCACCTGGCCTCTCTCATTCAGCAGCAAACCCTCAGCTGGGACACACACCAGCATGACAGATGCTGCCTATCTTGGATGCAGCTGTACCCTGCAGAGTCAGTAGATGTGTTGCACCTAGGATGAACATGGTGCAGCCAAGTGCCATCAGCTGCTAAAGCCCGTTACTACAATATTTGGCCCTCTCTGTAAGGTTCCTTAGGGAATGGGTTAGGTCTTGTTCCTAGACTATGTGGCTAAACAGTGACACCGTGAAGCTTCGCACTACAAGGTCCTACAACAAGGAGGACTTTTGTCTACCTGTTTGACCTGTTGAGTCTGGTTCCACTGCCGCCACTGCTGGAGAGGTCCCTGGGGAAGAGGTACTGTCGGGTGAATTGAAAGTGGTGGATTCTCTGGTGGGTGTCTCTTGAGAGGAGGTCGAAGTGTTTAGGGAGCTTGGCAGCTGAGTAGGACGGGGTGACCTGTCCAGAGGAGAAGCAAGAGGGAGAGCTATAAACAGACCATGATCAGTTCTTTGTAGTATGCTATCACCTAGAGGCCCCAGATGAGATCAGGGCCCTAACAAAAGAACTTTACAAAATAACTGTCAGACTGGATCAGACCCTTGGTCTAGCTAGTCCAGTATCTTGTCTCCAACAATGGCCAGGACCAAGTGTTTCAGAATCAGGTGTTAAGAACCTTACAGTACGCAGATACAGGATAATCTGCCCCTCCCACATTGAACTCCCTACTTCACTGCTTAAGCCAATGTCCCTTCCAAAACTTTTGCTGTCATGACAATTCTCTATATTCTTGATATCGATATCCATATCCAAGCCCTTTTTGAATCTTGTGTAATAAAAAGAGTGCTCCTGCCCAGAACAGCTTACAATCTAAATGGATGAGAGAGACAAAGGATTACTATCCTCCTCTTTACGTATAGCAAAGCTAAGGCAAAGAGAGAGCAGTGCCCCAACTCACACAGGATGTCTGTAGCTGAGCCAGGACTTGAACCCTGATCAGAGTCCCAGTACAGTGTCTTAGCCACAAGAACATACTTCTGGCTTCCAAACTCTGCTTTCCTAGCCCATGTTTTCTTTCACAGGATGGTGAGCAGAATCTTGGCCTGAGTGCAAGTGCAACTGCATCTTTCAGCTCTTCCAGTGCTGGCTTATTCCTGGCCCAATGATAGGAATAAGGGTGTCTCCACACTTCAGTGCTAATTTGCCATACAAGTAAGCAGGCCTTAAAGTATCTATTCAGTGCTATAAAAAGGAGGTATTGCCAGGAACCGAAACTCCTGAGTTCTCACCCTCGCTCTGAGAAGCTATCTATGGCAACAGCTTCTCTATCACTCTGCTTCAGGCCCCCCATTTGCACCATGCAGCTGGTTACTGACCTACGTCATGGGCTGAGGTTTGTATATAATCCCTAGATCTTACATGGCACTTTTCATCAGCAGATCTCAAAGCACTTGACGAAGTGGTCAGTATAATTATTCTCATTTTACAGATGGGGAAACTCAAGACCAGTGGCAGAGCTGGGAGTAGAATACAGGTCTCCTCCGTCCCAGTCCAGCACTCTATCTCCTAGGCCCCACATATTGGTGGTACAAGCTTTGGGCATCTGTTATCACTAACAAAGACCACCCACTTTTAGCATTGTGAGGACAGGGACCCAGCAATTAGGAATCACATGGCATTACAATATGCTGTCACTAAGCTAGATGGATCCAACACAGAGCTGGATGGATTATAGTCAAGTCAGTGGTTGCACCATGTGTCCGACAGCGTATAAGGTCTCAGACCCTGCCGCAGTACTGATAGTTACCCAATGGTCGCCAGAACGGTGAGATACTGGTTTATCTGTAACATGGCTGCATCTAGGAGCGTGTGGATGTTCTGCAGACACTGGAGCCTGGCTTCCAGATGCTGCCGGTCATGGCCTTCCATGGCACGGAGCTCTTCGTCTGTCAACCCAGCAAACCCAGCGGGTGGCACGGGCATGGGAGGGAAGCCTGCTCAGAAGGAAAACAGATGGTCTATAAGAGAGGACTCAAGGCAAACTTCTTGACTCCCTCTCCAAAGGACAAGGTTTTAATTACTGGCTAAATCTATCCATTTACTGAAGAAGATATGATCATGCTCTTGGCAAATTGCTAATTTGGCCCTTAGAGACAAAGTTTGGGTATTTTCTTCTCCCTCCCCATGTTCCCAATAGAGGAACATCCTTCTCCCATCCAGCCCTGGATGAAAGCAGCCACCCTAGCTTACCAAACAGAGGTGGCAATGCCATTCCCATCCATGGGGGAGGGAAGGGAAAGCCAGGCACTGCTCCCACAGGGGCTGTGTCAGATCCAGATGCTGAATCACCACCCGGTCTTGAGGTACTTGCTGCAGAGGGTGAAGGGGACAAAGAAGAGATAGCAGCCTGGTTAAATAGTCATGGTACATTTATGCCTATCCACCACTTTACACATAGCCAGTGAGGTTTCAGCATGTTTTCCAACACACAACACCTGGGTATCTCTCTCGGGTCAATGTTAGTTAACCCCACACTATAAAATAATGTCAGGAAGGTAAGGGGATATGAAGCCTTTTATCTCTAGGGGTGCCAATTCCAACCTGGCCCAGGGGTGGAGACTAGCTACCTCAGGGGGTGGTGGGAGGGAATACAGAACTTTTTTCTCTCAAGGGGCGCTAGCTCAGATCCAGTCCCACATCTGAGGGACTGGCTAGCTCAGCAGGTTCAGGGAATTCCCCACTCAGGGACACCAGCTCCAATCCAGCCCCAGACTGGGGAGACTGGCTGGCTCAGGTGGTCAGGGAATGGGATATAGGGTCTTTTCCCCTTTAGGAGACCAGCTGCAGATCAATAGTGTCAAAGCTGTTTTCACCTTGTGGCAACTCTGTGATCTGTTGGTGAGTCTCTGTCCAAACCACAGAACCCATGACTGGCCTACTTGCTGGCAGTCTCAATTTACAGGTCTAGAATCAAATGGGCCAGAGAGAACCAGAAGCAGGTCACAGTTGAAGTATGTTGGTGAGCCAGCGAGAGGGAAACCTGCCCTAGTGATGGGATGAAGGAGAAGGTTAGACGCGTGGCTTCTCACCTGTTGTCTGAATGCCTGAAGTGGAGGGTGCACTGGAAGCAGCAGAGGGATTCTCTGCATTGTTGGGTGGCTGGACACCAGGCACTGGAGGAAATGGACCTATGGGAGGCCAGAGAGGGAACATCCCAGGAGGAAACGGGGGCAGGATTCCTTGGGGGACTGCGGAGTGAAGGAGAGAAGTGGGTGACCCATAGAGAAGAGAAACCAGACAGACACTATGTTTCTCCAGCACCTTCCAGCCAAGGGTCTCAAGGCACTTGTGACATCAAAAAGGCCTCAGGGCAGGTAGGTCAGTGTACTATTCATTTTACAGAGGTACACTTATGCACAATGACAGCCGAGTCCTGATTCTCAGCACCCCCACATCCGGCTCCAGCCACAGGACTATCTGTTCCTGTTTCTGGAGGGGGAATAATCCAGGAGTCCCGATTCCCAGTCTGGTGCTCCAAGAATTACACAATTCCTCTCCATTACACAGCACTCTTACTTTTCTTCTAATGACAGAGAAGCTAAAAGGCCAAATGTCTTTGGTTACTCCCATACGGCCCAATGCATTGGAATGTGGTTGTGTGTATAACTCAATGCAGAGTTTGGCCTAAACAAGGTACATTCAGTAGTACAACATAGTAATAAACTTCAATTTCAGTGCTGGGCAAGCAGTCCCAGTATCAACAGCTGCTGCACCTCACCGTGGAGGTGGCTGCAGTGATTCCCATCTGGGATGAATGGCATCAGGACAGGATTACTGAGAAACTGCTCAGCCCTGCTGGCTTGGTGTCCGGAGAAGCTGTACTCACAGTTAGGCGGCTGAGGAATCAGTGGAGGATGGTGCGGCGGTGGCTGCTGTTGCTGCGCTTGCTCCTGTTGCTCAGGTGGCGTTTGAGACTGAGTGGGGAGGGAGGCACGGAGGACATCCATGCGGCAGGTGGGGCACGTCTGCTGCCGCTGGAACCAGGAACGCAGGCAGCTGTGGAGGGGGCAGAGGCCACCTGGTTAAGATTGGCTAATTAGACAGGTTACTTTTTCAGGGCAATAGGATTTACACACAGTCCCGACAATTAGCTGGAGACGCCCTCCTCTGTTATTGTTTCTCACTCTTGCCATGGGTAGGTGGAGAAGAGAAGAGATTTCAGCCTATGTAGACCCATTCAATCCATGGGTTCTCGACAGAGATAGCCAAAGAGTCGAGTTCGGATGGTATTTTACATGGACCTGCTCACTAGAGACTGAACTTGGAGCCACCAACTCACAGGCCTCCAGACAGCAATGACCAGGCCTCACAGTTGAGAAGAGATGGATTGGAACCAGTGATCTACAGCTGAGGGGACTGAATTCCTTTGCAAATCCTTTTTAGTTGTTGGTTCTTCCCTGGCACCATGCACCTTACAGCAAGGAGGAAGTTGCCATGCCCTGGCTTCTCAATTATACAAGGACAAGGCTTGGATTTTCATGCCTTCAGCAGCTAACTCCACACCACAAAGAAAGCCATCTGCAAGCAGCTGCATGGGCAGAAGTATTAGCCTTTCCTCACCTGGTGTGGAATATGTGATTGCATGGCAGGCGTTTAGCACCCATCACCATCTCCTCCCGGCAGATTATGCACACATTATCCATGGCCTGAAGCTCTTCTGGAGTGGCATCAGGGTATCTGGGGAGGCAGCAGAGTTTTAAGAGGCAGTAACGTATATATTCTCTGATGATCTACAAGGGCAGTGATGCCAATGAAGAATATGGGGCTATAACAGGAGATAATTAATCAAAGGGAAATTTAGTTGGATAGCAGGGAGATCTATTTGAGACAGTCCACCCACCCCCAAGGAAGTCATCTTGCCCAGAGCATTCCAAACTGGATGGGACAGGACTGAGGGGTTGCACTAGATTAGCTGTGACCTACTAGGCCTCTAACAAGCTGTACACTGGACTGAGTGTCTTAAGCCAGACTGCTCTAATGCGGATTCCCCCTATATTAATGAAGCTTAAAGGGCCAGAGAGATTCATTGCAAACATGGCTGTGTGGTCTTGTGGCCAGAGGACCGGACTGGGAGTCAGGAAATCTGGATTCTACTCCCAGCTCTGCCACTGACCTTGGGCAAGTTCTTTCCCCTTTCTGTGCCTGTTTCCTGCTCCCACCCTTTGTCTATTTTGAATGTAAACTCTTTGGGACAAGTGCCATCTCCCTAGGTGTCCATGCAGCACCTGGCCCAATGTGGTCCTCCCCACCCCGATCTCAGTTGAGGGGGTGAGGGGTCTGTGCGGTGCCCTGCCCAATGCCTTTAGGCCCTACTGTAACAGATTTCACTCTGTAGAAGCAATTTCTCTCCAACTGGATACTTACAGAGTGTTCATGTTGCGAATGGCACGGCGTGACATGATGGCATCAGTCACAGCTCTCTTGAACTGCCTGAAATGACACACAAGTTGCTGGAGTTACATACACACACACACGAACAGTATCAGACACTCAGCGCATGCTCAATCAATACCCCAGCGACATCTTACCTCATTGCCAGGTACATAGGCCGGATGGCGAAGAGCGGGAAAGTGTGCACTTTGATCATGATTGTCATGAAGGCCATGTACAACAGCACTTTAATGAAGCCTGAGGAGGAAGGAGAGATATTAGTGCTCTCTCTCTCGTGTGCCTCTACTTGGAGGTTCTCATTGCCCTTAAACACTAGCGAACTCCCACATCCAACCCCAGGAGGCAGGGAAGTGCCTCAATTTTACAGGTGGGGAAAGAGGCGCAGAAAAGAAGCAATTTGCTCTCCCATGTCACACAGTGAGTCAATGACCAAGCTAACAGAACAGAACCCAGGAGGCTCTAGTAACTCAGTTGCACTCCTCTCACAGAGCTGGGAATAGAACTCTGGAGTTTTGGCTCCCAGCTCCTCCCTGCTCTAACTCCTCTCCCAGAGCTGGGGATAAAGCCCAGGGATCCTGACTCCCCATCTTCCTTGCTCTAGCCACCAGACCACAATGCCTGCACAAACCAACCCATGGTGGTCTCCAGAAATCCACCCAATCCATATTTTGAGTCCAATCTTACCAAGCCATCAGCATTTTAGGCCTGGTCTACACTACAGAGTTAGATCGACATAAGGTAGCTTACGTCAACCTAACTCCGTAAGCGTCTACTCTCAAATGTAGCTCCCACCAATGTAAGTCGCCCACTACACTGACTTAATAACCCCACCTTTCCGAGAGGCATAGCGCCTACGTCGATGTAGTTAAGTCAATGCAGTGTCAATGTAGACTCTGTGTTGCTTACATCAACTGTTGCTGCTTTTCAGAAACCCTCCCACAATGCCCCACACTGGCAGCTCAATCGGTGCAAGCACTCCTGGTGAGTACTTGCACCGCTTACACAATAAGGGTAGTGTGAATGTATACAACTGATTCAATTACTGCAGTGGCTGTACATCAACAAAACTTAGGTCAACTTAATTTTGTAGCGTAGATTTGCCCATAGTTTTAATGATACATTAAATGATTTGGGATTGCCACAGGCTTCTCTTACAAACCCAGCTCCTTCTTAGCTCCATGTCAATCCCACTTTCTTCCTTTCAACTGATCGATGAAGTAGTGAGACCATCTACAAACTACCCCTCCCAACCGTGCTCCTATGAAGAGCTCTAGCACAAGGTCCCATATAGCACCACAATTCAGGCTCCCATGGCTGTTAGATGTTCATATGGGAGAACACACACGTCCCCACTGGGCTATGGAAGGAGCTGACTGTTATCCAGAGCTGGGGAGAGAGACTGTACCTGTGAAGAGCTCCGTATACAGCATGTAGACAGCCTTGTTGTCCCATGGATTCTCACTCTGCAGGTCAACTGAATGCAGAATGTATTTTATGAAGATTGTGAGCACCATGGTCATGAGGATGGCATACTGTAGGGGCAGGAAAGAAATAAGAAGAATGTCACAGGATGAGCTAATCTTTTAAAGGCGTTGGAACTCATCTGTACCCTGTGCCAAGGTCAGCCCACCTCTCCAGGTGAGGGACCAAATCACATGGTAGGAAACTGGTGTCTCCAAGCCAGGCCTGCACGGACACAAAAGGCACCCTGAGTTTAGGGAGAGAAGAAAGGAGTAGTGAGGCTCTCCTTAGCTCCCTGGCAGATGGTCTGGGAGTGCAACCCTACAGGAAGCAGGCTGGAGGAAAGCCTAAGCAGAAGGGAGTAAAGACTCACTTTAACTTGAAGGCAGAAGGCCTGGGGAACCAGATCTGCATGGAGCAAATGGTCTCCATCAGAAATCCCAGGGCAGGGGAAAGGACTTGGCTGATATGCATAACTTCTGTTTTTGGAGAAATAAACAGAACCACAAAGGAAAGGGACCAAAATCCAGATGCTGCCAAGAGAACTCTGAAGCACTGGCTGGTTAGTCAGCCTCACTGGCTTACAATGCATCACAGAGCTTTGATTTTCAGTAAGCAGCAGTGCTAGGCAAATATTTCTCCCTCTCTACTTGCCACACAGGCAGACACATTTCATACCTCAAACCCAAAGACCAGCTGGACAGAGGCTCCCCGGGTGAGGATGCTGTGGTAGGCATGGCTGACAAACAGGAAATCCAGGACACCCAACAAGAGCATCAGAGCTGGACACAGAAATAAGGGAGGTTAGACACTGGAATTACAATACTGAGCTGTGATTTGGGTACACATGGGGAAGGCTTGACAGAACTAAAGTAGGGGGTGACTTAAGCATAAGACTAGGAGCCAGGACTCCTGCAATCTATTCCCAACCCTGGAAATGGAGTGTGATCTAGTAACCAGGATTCCTGGGTTATAATCTTAATTTTCCCACTGACTCACTGTGTAACTGTGGGCAAGTTACTTCATGTCTCAGTTTCCTCATCTGTAAAATAGGACTAACACTCTTCTCACAGGGGATTGGGAAGCACTAGGCAAGTGCCATGGGGAAGTAATTGAACTGCTGCATCCCATACACAGAACATTTCAAACCCTAAACTGCATGGGATGAAAGCCATGCGGGGTGTCAAACATTGATATTTATATTACAATAAAGCCCCAGTCAAGATCTGGACCCCATCACACATCACAAACACATCTCAATGGGTCCCTTAGGATCCTCTGAAAACTCCAGCTTCAGTTTCCCATGGCACTTTCTTGCACGAGTCACTGTGTTAACCCCAGCATGCGGCATAGTTTCATTCTTCCTTCCTGACGTTTTAGCTAGCTACAGGGTTCTCCTTGAAGTCCTGTCCTCAACTAGGTTGCTGTGAGCTGTTAAACAGCTGCTCTGCTCCAACCCAGAGTTGAACAAAGCAACCGAATCCATAAAAGGCCTTCTGGAAGACATTACATACTGTTTTGACAAGGTTATCAACTCTGAACAGTCTCACACTCAACTGCCCAAATGAGAAGGGGTTTTACATTAGCGTATTTAGCCTGTCACATGCAAATTATCTTCTGAAATTATCTTTCCTGGCCAGCTGTTGCTGCTCATCGAGTCCTGGAGAGGAAACGTTCAGAGTAAAGAAACTCTTTCCCCCCACACCGCATTCTCCCCTAGGAGATTTGTGTCAGGTATCAAGCCACGTCATGCCTTCATGAAACTATGTTGCTTTAATGATTTCTCCACAGCCTTCCCTCTGCATGGGTAACACTTACTCACAAAGTCATTTTCATTACTAACAGTGCAGGCAGAGCTTAGCAAGCTTCTCACCCACAGCTTTGCCAATGTGCCTCACTCAGAATGGCAGGCCACCACCCTTACTGCTATTCCAGGGCTGATCCGTTCCCATACCCATAATCCTCTGCCAAAGACCCTCAAATCCTGGCTTGCAGCTGCCACATTCCAATCCTGGATCCTGTCTTGCCACTGCCTCACAATTCTGAGCCACTGCATCCCCTGCTACTCCAGTCCTGCATTCTCTATGCCTCTCCATTCTGATCCACAGCACTCTCTGCCAGTCTAGTCCTGGACTTTCTCCCTCCCAACACACAGTTCTGCCTCTAAATCCTGACTTGCTGCACTCCCTGTTATACTACGTCTGGACTCCTGACTCTCAGCTCTGTCAATGCCCCTTAATCCCAACCCACAGCTTTCTGCTATTCCAACCCTGAGCTTCCCCCTGAGCCCCACAGCGCTCGGCTGATGCTCCTCAGTCCTGATCTGCAGTCCCCTTGCTGGTAGATTATCCCATATCTGCCACACTGCAGTGTTTGTTGCACCTTGCTCTGAAACATCTGGTGCTGGGCTCTGGCCCAGTATGGCAATTACATTGTATTGGGGGTGGAGGGGAGAGAAAGAAGAACAGGGGAGGATAGACAAAGGGAATAAAATAAAGGCACTTACAGATTATGCGGAAATGAAAGAGCCAGGAGATGTTTGGACTCCTCTCCATCTGGGAAGAGATGAACTAACTTTTAGGACTCTACCCAATTTTCCTAAACCCCATTCTCTGCATTCTGACTGCATGAGATACCCAGGAATTGTAAAGAGTTACTGATGTAGGACCAACAGGCCAATCTCATTTTCTGTCCATCTTGGTTTCTACACCACAAGCATCATCATTGTGTCTTGCTGGTTCCTTGTCTGCTGGCATCACAGTGTCTTGCTGATCCTGCAAAAGTGCTGAGCACTTTGAGGTACTGAGCTACTTTAGCTCCTGAGGGGTCAGCGCTTTTACTATTTGTTTTCACAACAAATTTTTTGGTGACCTAACTCTTGCTGGTGGCTGTTCTGACAATTTTTCCCAAAATACATAAGTAACTTTAGGAAAAACAAATAAATATGCACATATACATGTCCAAATCATTGTAATTTATTTATGTAGGGTTTTTTGCAGACTCAGTAATAAAATCAACGTACAGCTGTCTCTATTCTTTACTGGACCTAAACAGAATAGAAATACAAATAAGGTGCTTTGTATGTTCTTGTCTTTTTTCTTATTGTTTCTTTTGCCTTTTTTTTTTTTTTTTAAAAAAAAGACTTGCTAGCTAGTAAGTCTGCTGTGAAAAGTGATATTAACAAACATACAGATATCACATTTCATAGCAGACTTACTTAGTCCCAGCAAGCCCAGGGACAAATTAAACCCTGGAGGGGGAAGTAGTTATAGAGGCAATGGGGCACTGGGGGAGGCAGCAGGGGCCAGGGGTGATTGGGGAGGGTGAGCTTGGGACCAGCGCCCGTCACCTCACAGCCAAGGAATGGAGCCCAAAGCCCCAAGCTCAGGGGACGGGGCCCAGGGCTGGAGCCTGCCACTCACCATGCCAGGGCTGAAGCCCAACTTCATCACCCCTGGGTAGGTGGGGAACTCACATCGTCTGTCTGCTCCTCCAGCTTTTCTGCCTCCAGAGGCAGCCAGGGCCCAACCACTGCTGGCAGACCCCGAGGCAGGGCTGCTGCTTTGTCCCCACCATCACCACCCAAGAGGCTGTGACCGCAAGAACATCCCCTGGTGGCTGCATTTGGGAAACACTACTCTAAAACCTTAGGTGCCCCAGTCGTGGAGCAGGCCTCCACTGTACTAGGGACTGTATAAACACAGAACAAAAAGATGGTCCCTATCTCAGGGAGCTTATAAGACAAGAAAACGGTGAGATAATCCTGACCAGCTTGGCCCAAAGGACAATTGCAGAAGCACTAATGAGAAAAATGAATATAGAACAAGCAGAGGACACAAAAGGATCTGCTTCCTATGCTCCCTACACACAGGACACACTATGCTGTGACAACCAAAGCACAGTGGCAAGTGTTTTCATCCCTCAGAAGGCCACAGAAGTACCTTAGGTAGACAGATCCTTGTTTGTTACCAAGATCACTGATTGACTCCCCAGATAGATGGCAGCCAACCCCAATCTGCCATCCTGCTCAGTAGCATGTCACACTTACAAAGTCCACCCGGTCCTCAGCAAGCCAGTGGAAGCACTTGAGGAACAGGAGGAGAGTGAAGAGGGCCACAAAGCGGGGACTGAAGTCATCTCTGAAGACGGTGAAGGCCAGGCAAGTTTCCGTGACCGCATACCATGATCGCTCAAGTAGGTGCTAAGAGGGAGAGAGAGTGAGTGTTAGCAGCACTGTCTCAGTTCCCCACATATCGCTCGTCTTAGTTCTCAGTACTGAAGGGAGGAGGAGAAGGAACTTATCCTTTTATGTCCCAATTTCTAAGGGAAAGCATTTTCTTTTGCACTCCACCACCTTTCCTCTGAAGCTCTCGGAGCACTTGAGTATCAAACTTTGTACCACAGTTCTGTAAAATGGGGTAACAGCAATGCCCTGCCTCTCAGGAATGTTGGGAGGATAAATACATTCAAGACAGATGCTCAGACACTCTGGTAACGGGGGTCATGCAAGTACCAAAGATAGATATGATTTTATGCTCAGTGTCAAAATCCCATTTAACTTACAATCAATGCAGCTCTCAGAGCAACCCTCTGCTACTGTGTACCTTCGTCACCCAACATAAGATTGTGCTGCAAGTAATCAGTTACAACTGCCAGAGGCCTCACTCACCTCCATTTCTGCTGCTCGGAGCTGGCCAAAAAACACTTTGCCCATGAATTTGCCCAGGAGGAAAACCAGAACGAAAGCCTGAATGTAGAGAACCTGCAGGGAAGAGAAAGGGAGAGATTGAACCAAAAGAAACACGCACACACTACAGCTTATGAACCAAACCAAACCAAAAGAAAAGGCTGCTGAGAACAATCCTGCAGCACCCCTTCTGGCCTAGATCAGACCTTCCCATCCTTAAAGTCTATGATTTACAACATCCAAGGGATCTATTTTAACCAGTTATGACTGTCCTCTGTCCACTTTCAAGGCACATAACACCTTCCCATCTTATTCCCATCCCCAAGGAAACATACAGCTAGTTTTCAGTTAACCCCTTCACAACATCCTAATGTCCTTCAGGCTGTGTGAGATCTGTGTACCCTGGGGCCTGGAATTTGTATTTTGAAGGTACTTTGGTCACTGTGGGGAATTGGTGAGATGTACAGATTTCTACCCCACTTGCACCTGCATGTTACTATGTACGTTAAAAAAGCCCAGCTGAAAACAGATTAATGAGCATTTCCAAATTTAGCTAGAATTTTGCAAGCCAGCTGTGGAGTCAGTTACATGCACACATACTAATATATATTTCCCACACTAAAACAGTAGTTTGTTCCGAGTGCTACTGGCTCAGCAACTGCTGTAGCGTGGAAGTGTTTGTTTTGGTCAACATACCCTGGGGGAATAGAAAGCAGAAGTGAACTGAGAAAAGAGCCACTGAATTACATTGATAAAGTGAAATGATTCATCTGAATGCTGTCCAGTGCTCCCTGAAGTAAATTTGGGGCAGGAGAAGAGGGACGAGACTTTGTCCATTCCCTACCAGATGGATGCCAACCTCACGCAGAAGTCATCATCACAGTTTGTACTTATTAACATCCTTGCTGGAAGACTGAGTGGAGTGGTTAAATACACATTAGGTCATGGAGACAGAACTCCCTCCAGGCAGGGCTAAAGCCCACTGGTGATCAGTATGGAATTCTTGCCCTACTGCTGCAATGCTGTACCTATCCTTGGAATAAACAGAGAGAGAGAGGCTCCGGAGCAGTCAATCCAGCACCTTTCACTGATATTGCATCTATTCAATTAAATGAAAGCACAAAGGAAGCCAATATTTTGACTGACTAGCAAGATTCATTTGGGACCTCAACTCCTGAACCTCCAACTCAAGAGTTAATCAACACAAGGATGAAATGAGACAGCCAAAGACTGTGCAGGATTTGGCTCTGTCTGTATCAAAATAACCCTGGATTTCAGCTCTCTTGAAAATGTTATGTCCTCCGCTCCCTGTGTAAATGTAGAGGCACTGCATAATAAATTGTTTCCAGGAATTGGAATACAGCACCAGTTAAAAGGACTGCGTTGACAGGAGTTTGCATACTGCTGTTTTTATACCACATCCCACCAACATACCAGAGCCCTCCCTGTAAGAGGAAAGCTTCAATTCCACATCACACTCAATTCACACTCCCTCTGCTAATATTGACAGTAAGGGGGACACAATTAGTGCAGGGTTAATTGCAGCTTGGATTCTCAAAGTGGAAACTCATTCCTCTGATCAGCACCAAACAGGAATGACCTTCAGTCACTACCAAACTGGGAGTTCAAAGACTAGCTCTCATCACCAATCCCCCGAAGACAGGTCACTTCCACATGGCTTTGGATGGCCACTGTAGCAGTGCAAGTTAAATACTAATAGTTGAGAGGCTGAGCCATTATCAGAGCAACCTGCTCTCCTCCCCACAACCTGGGCAGCTCATGGAGTGCGTACTTACTGCCATGCTGGGGCTGGATTTGGTCAGATACACCACTGTTGGGTAGAACTGATGCTTTAGGTAATAAGCATGAGCCACTACCACCGATGTCAGAGCCAGGCTGGCAGCCATCATGACTGCCGTTCGGAACATCGCCCCAGACCAACGACCTGGGAGAGGGAAGACAGACATGAGCATATGGTTTAAGAGATATAGAATAAAGCCATAGTTGCCTTCACATCATCTAAGGCAACAAAAGAGCCACCAAATTTGCATTATAAGGGGTCAGTGGATCATTGCTGTATTTGGTTTGCTGCTTCTTGGCTTAAAGTTTTCATTACATTCCCCCTCTCCATCTGCTTTGGTCTTGGCCTCCCATACTGGCAAGTTCCCACCAGGCCATGGCCTTTGTCTTCCGATATTTGTCTGCAAAATGCCTACCAAACACTACGTGATCACACAGCAAACTTCCTTTAACCTGGATGTAAATAGTTATCGAAGGATACCAAAGCACTTTACAAACAAAAGAATCATTCCATGCAGGCACCTCAAGGGTGGGACAGGGAAGCTCTTAAACAGCCACACGGCACCAATGAGCAGTAGTTTATGACTGGAAGCAAAGAACAGGTCAACCAAGAGATTGGTTCTCAGCCCTATGCTGTTAAACATTTTTATCAATGACTTGGAGGAAAACATTAAATCATAACTGAAAGTTTGCAGCTGACAAAATTTGGGGGAGCGACAATTAATGAAGAGGATAGGTGACGTCACTGATACAGAGCAATCTAGATGATGCATGTTTGAATACAGTTAAATGTAAATATTAGGGCTGTCAATTAAGTTAACTCATGCAATTACTCAAAAAAATTAATCACGATTAATCGCACTGTCAAGCAATAGAATACCAATTTAAATTTATTAAATATTTTGGATGTTTCTCTACATTTTCAAATACATTGATCTCTATTACAAAACACAATACAAAGCAGGGCTTTGGAGCGGAGCCCAGAGCTGGAGCGCAGAGCAGCTCCAGAGCAATGAAGCTTCAGGTTTTTGCCTGGAGCTGGAGCAGAGCCAGAGCATAGCTCCAAGCTCTGATACAAAGTGTACAGTGCTCACTTTATATTATTTTTATTACAAATATTTGCACTGTAAAAAATGATAAAACAAAAAAAATAGTATTTTTATAAATATGTGGAGATATACCTATCTCACAGAACAGGAAGAGACCTTGAAAGGTCATTGAGTCCAGCCCCCTGCCTTCACTAGCAGGACCAAGTACTGATTTTGCCCCAGATCCCTAAGTGGCCCACTCAAAGACTGAACTCACAACCTTGGGTTTAGCAGGCCAATGTGCAAACCACTGAGATATCCCTCCCCTAATTAGCCTGTTCTCGCTTTCAGGTGACATTGTAAACAAGAGGAGGGCGGGATTATCTCCTGCAAATTGTAACCAAACTTGTTTTGTCTGAGCAATTGGCTGAAGTAGGACTGAGTGGACCTGTAGACTCTAAAGTTTAACATTGTTTTATTTTTGAATGCAGTTATTTTTGGACATAATTCTACATTTGTAAGCTCAACGTTCATGATAAAGAGATTGCACTACAGTACTTGTATTAGGTGAATTGAAAAATACTATTTCTTTTGTTTTTTACAGTGCAAATATTTGAAATAAAAGTAATATAAAGTGAGCACTGTACAGTTTGTATTCTGTATTGTAATTGAGATAAATATATTTGAAAATGTAGAAAACATCCAAAATATTTAAATAAATGTTATTCTATTATTGTTTAACAATGCAATCAATCATGCAATTAATTGTGATTAATTTTCTTAAATCGCTTGACAGGCCATAGTAAATATACACATCCAGGAATAAAAATTGTAGGCCACACATACAGGATGGGGGAAGCAGTGCCTGAAAAAAATTTAGGGATCATGGTGGATAATCAGCTAAATGAGAGCTCCCACTATGACACTGTGGCCAACAAGGCTAGTGCAATCCTTGGATGCATAAACAGTGGATTATTCAATAAGAGTAGAGAGGTTATTTTACGTCTGTATTTGGCACTGGCATGACCACTGCTGGAATACTGTGTCCAGTTCTGGTGTCCACAGTTAAGCAAGAATGTTGATAAATTGGAGAGGGTTAAGAGTAGAGCCATGAGAATGGTTAAAGGATTTGAAAACATGCCTTATAGGATAGGTTCAAGGAGCTCAATTTATGTATCATAACAAAGAGAAGGTTAAGGGGTGACTTGATCACAGTCTGTAAGTACCTAGATGGGGAATAAATATTTGAGAATGGGCTCTAGATTAGCAAACAAAGCTCTAACACAGTGGTTCTCAATCTTTTGTACTGGTGACCCCTTTCACATAGCAAGCCTCTGAGTGCAACCCCCCTTATAAATTAAAAACACTTTTAAATATATTTAATATCATTATAAATGCTGGAGGCAAAGCAGGGTTTGGGGTGGAGCCTAACAGTTCACGACCCCCATGTAATAACTTCACGACCCCCTGAGAGGTCACGACCCCCAGTTTGAGAATCTCTGGTCTAAAGCAGATTGTGAAGAACTTCAAAAAGATCTCACAAAACTAAGTGATTGGGCAACAAAATGGCAAATTAAATTTAATATGGATAAATGTAAAGTAATGCACATTGGAAAAAGTAACTCCAACCATACATATAATATGATGGGGGCTAATTTAGCTACAACAAGTCAGGAAAAAGATCTTGGAGTCATCGTGGATAGTTCTCTGAACATGTATACACAGTGTGCAGAGGCGGTCAAAAAAGCAAACAGGATGTTAGGAATCATTAAAAAGGGGATAGAGAATAAGACTGAGAATATATTATTGCCCTTGTATAAATCCATGGTATGCCCACATCTCGAATACTGTGTACAGATGTGGTCTCCTCACCTCAAAAAAGATATACTGGCACTAGACAAGGTTCAGAAAAGGGCAACTAAAATGATTAGGGAGCAGAAACAGGAAGAGACCTTGAAGTCATTGAAGTCCGCCTTGCCTTCAACGTGCAGGACCAAGTACTGATTTTGCCCTAGATCACCTAAGGCGCACTCAAGACTGAAACTCACACACCTTGGGTTAGCAGGCCAATGTGCAAAACCACATGAGAATAATCCTTCCCCTAATTAGCCTGTTCTCGCTTACAGGTGACATGTAAACAAGAGCAGGGCGAGGATTATCTCCTGAAATTGTAACGCAAAACTTGTATTTCTTCTGAAGTCATTGGTGTATCGTAGGATCTGATGGACTTCCTGAGACTCATAAAGTGTTTAACTTTGTTTTATTTTTGAATGCTGAAGGTATTTTTGACTTATTCTACATTTGTAAGAACATCAACTTGTCCTCAATGAAATAAAAAGAAGATTCATCGTATTACGTAATTAGGTGAATTGAAAAAATACTATTTCTTTTTTTTTTAACAGATAGCAAATGATTTGAACATAAAAGTAATATACAGTGGAGCACTGTTAAAGTTTTGTATTTCTGTATTGTAATATGAGCATCAAACCTATATTGGAAAATGTAGAAAACATCCAAATAATAATAACCTAAATGTTTTATTCTATTTATTGTCTGTAACAAAGAATCAATCATGAAGCATTAATTGCGATAATTTTCTCTAAAAATCGCTGACAGCACAGTTAGTTAAAATATCACAATCCAGGAATAAAGATATGTTATAAGCATACACACATACAGGATGGGGAAGAGTGCCTGAAAAAATTAGGATCATGTGGATAATCATCTAATTGAGGAGCTCATCCACGTATGCACTGTGGCCAAACTAGCGACTTGCAATCCTTGGATTGCATTAAACAGTGGATATCAATCACAAGTAGAGAGTTATTTTACGTCTGTATTTGGCACTGCATCGACCACATGCTGGGTAATATGGTGTCCAGTTCTGGTGTCCACATTAAGCAGATGTGATAAATTGGAAGGTAAGTAGAAAGCAGCATGAAATGGTTAAGATTTGACAACAGATGCCTTATAGGATATGGTTCAAGAAGACTCAATTTCATGTATCATAAAAGAAGAAGGTTAAAGGTGTGATCTTGATTCACAGATCTGTAAATGTACCTAGATGTGGGAATAAATAATATAGAGATGGCTTAGATGGGTACTAGCACAATATGCAACCTCTAGACGAGCAGTTGGTTCCAATCTTTGAACTGGGTGACCTCTCGTCACATAACAAGCCCTCTGACAGTGGCAACCCTCCTTTATAATATTAAAAACACTTTTAAATATAATTGTATCATATATAAATATGCTGGAGGCAAACGCCCAGAGGGTTTGGGGTTGGAGCACGGCCTAACAGTTCATAGACCCCCATGCTATATAAACTTCACGACCCCCTGACGAGGTCACGACCCCAGTTTTGAGAATGCATCCTGCGTCTAAACGCAGATTGTGAAGAACCCTTCAAAACCAGATCTCCACAAAAACTAAAGAGTGTTCGGAGCAACAAATTGGCAAATTAATATTTAATATGGATAAATGTAAAACACTCCACATTGGAAAAAAGTAACTCCAACAAGCATATAATTGGAAAAAGGGGCTAATTTATCTACAACAAGTCAGGAAAAAGATCTTGGATCAACTCGTGGATAAGTTCTCTAACGATCTGTTATACATGTTGCGAGAGGACGTCAAAAAAAGCAAAATATCCAAGATGTTAGGAATCATTAAAGAAGGAACATAAGAGAATCAAACCTGAAGAATATATTATTTGCCCTTGTATAAATCCAATGGTATGCCGCATACAGCTGTCAGAATACTGTGTACAGATGTGTCTCACTCACGCTCAAAAAAGATATACTGCGCACTCGACAAGGTTCAGAAAGGGCAACTAAATGATTAGGGGTTTGGAGAGGGTCCATATGAGGAAAGATTCACACGAGGCTAGGACTTTTCAGCTTGGAAAAGAGGAGACGAAAAGGGGGATATGATAGAGGTATATAAAATCATGAGTGATGTTGGAGAAAGATGATAAGGAAAAGTTATTTACTTATTCCCATAATACAAGAACTAGGGGTCACCAAATGAAATTACTGAGCAGCAGGTTTAAAACAAATAAAAGAAAGATCTTCTTCACGCAGCGCACAGTCAACTTGTGGAACTCCTTGCCTGGGGAGGTTGTGAGGGCTAGGACTATAACAGCGTTTAAAAGAGAACTGGATAAATTCATGGTGGTTAAGTCCATAAATGGCTATTAACCAGGATAGGTAAGGAATGGTGTCCCTACCCTCTGTTTGTCAGAGGATGGAGATGGATGGCAGGAGAGAGATCACTTGATTGTTGCCTGTTAGGTTCACTCCCTCTGGGGCACCTGGCATTAGCCACTGTCGGTAGACAGATACTGGGATAGATGGATCTTTGGTCTGACCCGGTACAGCCGTTCTTAAGTTCTTATATTCTTAAGATGATCCAATGGCTGGAAGCTGAAGCTACACAAATTCAGACTAAATAAGATGCACATATTTAACTGTGAAGACATTTAATCCATGGAATAATTTGCCAAGGGTTGTGGTGGACTGGCAATTTTTAAATCCAGATGGGACATATTTCTGAAAGATCTGCTCTAGGAATTATTTTGGGGAAGTTCTATGGCCTGTGTCATATAGAAGGTCAGACTAGATCAGCGGTTTTCAAACTTTTTTTCTGGCGACCCAGTTGAAGAAAATTGTTGATTCTCCTGATTCAATGGAGGGGGTTTGAGGTGTGGGAGGGGCTCAGGGCTAGGGCAGAGGGTTGGGGTGCAAATGAGGGGTTCAGAGTGTGGGAGGGGGCTCTGGGCTGGGGTGCAGGAGAGGGTCAGGGCTCTGGAGTGGGGGTGCAGGCTCTGGAGTGGGGTCAGGGATGAGGGATTTGGGGTGCAGGAAGGAGCTCTGGGTTTGGGGGACTCAGGGCTGGGGTGCAGGAGAGGGGAAGGGCTCTGACCTGGGGGTGCAGGCTCTGGGGTGGGGCCAGGGATGAGGGGTTGGGGGAGGGGCTCAGAGCAGGGGATTGGGACACGGCCTTACTTTGGGTGGCTCCTGGTCAGCGGCGCAGCAGGGGTGCTAAGGCAGGCTTCCTGCCTGTCCTGGCACCAGAGACCGTGCTGTGCCCTGGAAGCGGCTAGCAAAAACACCAGCTCCTAAGTGGAGATGCACAAGTAGCTCCGTGTGGATCTCACTCGTAGGCACCACCTTCCCAGCCAATGAGAGTGTGGAGCTGGTGCTCAGGATGGGGTCAGCACACGAAGCCCCATGACCCCACAACCGTCTATGTGCTGGACCTGCTGCTGGCCACTTCCGGGGCACAGCACAGTGTCAGAACAGGCAGGGACTAGCCTGCCATAGCTGGGGAGCACTGCTGATGGGATTTTTAATGACCTGGTCGGCAGTGCTGGCCAGAGCCACCATGACCCAGTGCCTTACATTCCGCAACCCAGTACTGGCCGCGGCATCCACTGGCCACAGTTTGCCACTCCAGGCCAACAGGGGCTGCAGGAAGGGCGGCCAGCACATCCCTCGGCCCGCACCACTTCCCGCTGCCCCCTTGGCCTGGAGCGGTGAACCGCTGCCAATGGGAGCCACGATCAGCAGAACCTGTGGACGCAGCAGGTAAACAAATTGGCCCGGCCCGCCAGGGGCTTTCCCTGAACAAGCGGCGGACTGGCTTTGAGAACCACTGACCTAAGGCACATCACTATCATTCTGTACCTGAGTTGTAAAACAGGAATAACAATCTTCCCTTTTCTCTCCCATCCTTTGTCTTTTTTTAAGTTAGACTGTACACTTTTCAGGGCAAGTATTCACTCTGTGTATAAAAGCAACTAGAACAATGGGGCCTTGAGGCACTAATGCAATAACAAATAATAAAATATGCCAGTAGCAGTCAAAGGAAGAGAATTAGCTCTCATGCCTCCCAGAAGTCTCTGCTCTAGCAACTAAAGAGCATTCTCTCTCCAGAGCCAGGCACAGAACCCAGAATTGCAGCTACCAGACCAGACTGAGACACACCCGTGCTTTCTGACTGTTTAAATACTCAAGTCCAATTAGCAGCATTCCTGTGCTAGAACATTAAAGCATCACATTATAACAAAGCAAAACACTGACACATAAGAGTGAACATAAAGCAGTTCCGTGCTCCAAGGCTGTCACACATTTCACAAATCACAAGTAGGGCGGTGGAATTTTACTTAGCCGTCCAGATGGCCAAAGAAGCAATGTCTTGCCCCTTTAGGGAAGTTATTTATAAGATGAGTTTTTGAGACCACATCTTTCTCTTTGCTTAAATTTCAACCAGAACTGGTCTGTCCCCTAAACCTGTGAATTATAATCTCCATGTTTAAATTAAGATAATTTAAACTATATAAAAGCAGATGGTAGAGTTGTGGTTAAAATGTTAGATGACAGTTTCTGAGCCTGCACATGACTAGCTACTTAGGTTACTTTAACAGTGGAGTTACATGCACTCGCTTCATTTCAAGTAGCTTATAACAGAAATGCTGACAGCCTTTATCCATTCAAGTGGCAGGGAGTACCACGTGGGAGATTCTTATAGGGATGTCATTTCCATGTCCCATACTAAACAGCTTCAGCATTAAAACAATTTAGTTCTTTAAATACTTATGTGCTAGAAGTGGATTTTTTATAACACAGAGTTCACAAATACATTTTACATTTCATTAGTGCCTTTCACACCAAAGGCTCTGGAAGCACTTCACTGACTATACATTATTAATCCTGTTTATTACAGTAGTGCCTACAGGTCAACCAAGAATGGGGCTTCATTATGCAGGGCACTGTACAGAGTAGTTGATAGACCCTGCCCCAAACAGTTCAGTCTAAACAGATAGACAAGATGAAGAGGGTGCGAGAGGGAGTGTATATGACAGACAGACCCAGAGCATCTTTGAAAGCACAGTCAATGCGGAGATGAAGGTGTAGAATCATAGCTGGCACAGCGTGTTATGAGCGGGTTCGACAGGTGAATCATGATCAAAGACTCTCCAACAAGCCCCCTTTGTTGCAGAAAATACTAGGAGCGATTAGGTGGGATCTATAGTTTCTATCCTGAGCACACAAGAGCTTGCTTGTAGACTGCATGAATCTTATTTATCAGCCTTGAGTGTGGCAATGTTAACCCCACTGGGCTTCTTCCAGGGAATCTTGACAACCTTTCAAACCTGAGGGTAGAACTGAGCCTTCCCCTCCAGGTAAGAAAGATTTATTTATAAAGTGCTTGGGACACACTTCAATATTGCTGGCAGACAGGAGAGTCAGCATTCATATTACTTCCCTCATACCTCCAATTCTTTCTCCTCCCACATCCATTTTTTTAATACTTGCCTTGCCTTCAAATTATTTTCTCCTCCCAGTTGGGTTTTAAACTTTATTGAAGTTTGAGAGACGGGAAAGTGAAGAAGTTACATACTTTGGAAAGGGAAGAATTGTTAATTTCTACATGAGCTGCTTCAGAAGTTCTCTCCCATCATTTTTAATATTGAAAGAAAGGGAGGGTATCAATTTCCTTAAGGGTCTCTTCTCCCCCAGTCCATATGAGTGACAGCAAAACACACAAGCATCCCTACCACCTCCGACACTTTCAAGGGAGCCATAAAAGGACATTCTCCATCCATGTGAGCTCTACTACCCCTCCTAGCATCTTTGCCCCTCCTTTCCCCAATAAGAACAGCTCGGGTCCCCAACTACTTAAATCCCAGTACTCCCCTCCCAGCTTCTTAGACACCTCTTACTACACAGGCTCTAAATTGCCCACGCCACACACCACCACCCAAAAATCCATCTTATTCAGGTACCCAGAATCAAGCCCCGTTCTTAAATATCACCTAGCCAGCACACCCAGATTCGATCTTCTCTTCTCCAGACCTTCCAGCACCCCCCTCACTCCCCGGGATAGCTCAGTGGTTTGAGCATTAGCCTACTAAGCCCAGGGTTGTGAGTTCAATCCCTGAGGGACCCATGTAGGGGTCTGGGGCAAAATCAGTACTTGGTCCTCCTAGCGAAGGCAGGGGGCTGGACTTGATGACCTTTTATTGGGGAGGGATAGCTCAGTGGTTTGAGCATTGGCCTGCCAAACCCAGAGTTGTGAGTCCAATCCTTGAGGGGACCATTTGGGGATCTGGGGCAAAAATCTGTCTGGGGATTGGCCCTGCTTTGAGCAGGGGGTTGGACTAGATGACCTCCTGAGGTCCCTTCCAACCCTGATATTCTATGTTCCTCCTATATTCAGCTCCTCCCCCAAGCCCCTTACGTCCCCCAGCAACCCCACTTCCCGCTGTTCCTTCCCCAGCTCCCAGCCCCTCCCCAGGCCCCCTTGTACCTGCTGCACCCCCCAATCGGTCCATCGCCCGGTCTCCCCGGCCCGGACTCACCAAGATCCGGGAGCCCCTCGGGCTGTTGCACCCACCACCACAACCAGCTACGCCTCCCCCCACCCTCCGCCGGAAGTCCTGAAGCTAGGAGACACCTCACTTCCGTTTGGGATGTACCATCCACACACATCCTAGTAATCCCACCCAATTCACCTTTATGGGGACTACCCGCAGTCACGCCCAGTGGTCTCGCCTCAGACCCTCCCTTAGTTAGAGCAGCGAGTGGTACAATTCGAACACAACCTGCTCCCCCGTTTCAGGATGCAGCTGGACTGAATCAAATTCATAACTCCCTGATGCCCCCCTGCCCACTTCTTCAGACGGTACGGTCCCAGTGTCTACTTGGTATAGTCCGCCTTCCACCGCTAAGGCGTGAAGAGGGTCCCGTGGCTCCTGCTGATTGGTCTAGCGTCATGGGTGTCCTCTAATCAGAAAAATCCCCAGCGCTGACCAATGAGGAAGGAATAGTTGTTGCTAGGGATTATGGGGCAGGTTATAGAACAGACCTGTGGTGGAGTCTGCGTGTGTGTAATGAGTTGGGTATTTTCTCATCCCAGATTCCCATCTCGTCACCTCCCCACCAGCTCTGCCCGAGGGGAGAAGTGGGTCCCTCAGGTCCAGGGTGAGGGTGGCACTGTGGGACAATGGATAGGGCACAAGAGTGGGAGCCATATCTGCCGGGTTCTTTCCCAGTTCAAGGAAGGGAGTGGGGTCTAGTGGGTTAGAGCAGAGTGGTGCCGGAAGTCAGGGGTTCCATTTGTAGCTCTGACACTGACTTGCCATGTGAGTGACCTTGGGTAATTAAGCTCTGTGTGCCTTAGTTTTTCCAGATGTAAAACCATAAGGTAAGGATACTATGAGATAATGCTATTAGATCCTTGGATATCAGTCATAAATTTTACTGTAACATTTCCTACAAGTCAAAAATATGCGGCACCAGGCGATATGTGCTATAGTCCTGAGATCATTAAGATGCAAAAGAGAGAGATCAGAGAGAATAAACATCCTCCCTACTCTGCATTTGTCATCTCCCTGCCACTATGGTAACAGATCTGACTCTGCTTTACTGTTCACTTGCATCAGAAAGTGAACACTTCTGTATCTGAGATGCTCGGTCTTTCCTGCAAGTAAAATCCTTCAGGCTGGGAATGTATTTGACTTAATTAAATGGAATTGTGTGACTCTATTATTGAATAAAACTATTGCAAAACAAACAACCTAGTGCCTCATTTTATTTGTAAGTCAATTTAGTGCTCAAGAAAGTAAGGCATATCCCTGGAGTTCTGGTTTGAACAGTTGCTGGAAACTTCCCTTGTACAGTTAATTTCTCCTGATCTGCAATACCCTTCTAATCCCAGATTCACCACATAGCTCTGCCAAACCAATGCATCTCAAGATGGTTCTGCAGTACTGCTGTTTTAGTCTGCGAGTTTGTTTCTGCACTGCCCTTCACCTTGTTTAGTCTTTTATACCAGTGCGAAGTGAGTTCAAAAGTGGGTGTGTAAAATGCCACTGTTCTAATTCGGTAGCAAATAATACCCACCACAGTGCTGGGCCCCTGTTCCCACTACACACAGTTTTGCCAATACATCTCAGTCTTATCCCACAGTACTGGCTGATTTTTCAGTCCAGAGCTCCCTTGAGCTGTGACTGACAAATATGCTTGCAATGCACACAAATAAGGCATCAAGTATCTTTTCACCTATGAACTAAGATACATTTTGAACCCATGTGCATAGAATTGTTAGCCTGTGTGTTTCAGGTTAGTGTGTTTCAGGCCTTGAAAGTGCCTTCCATCAGGTTATTTATTTATTAATGTATTATTATAGCACCTAGGAGCCCCAGTCATGGACCAGGACCCGCCGTTGCGCTAGGCACTGTCAAACAGAACAAAAAGATGCTGCCTGCTCCAAAGATCTTCCAATCTAAGTATAAGATATGAGACAAAGGATGGATATGGACAGACAGCAGTACAAGGAAACAATTAGACAATATTGGTCAGTATGATGGGCACTGTAATCTGAATTTTAAGTAAAGTTAAATTGGATGGCAGGTATGTGTGTAAAACTGGGCATCAGGTGTTTCTTTGCATGTTCTAAACTGAATGGTGGATGTGTGTGTTAATCTGAAAGTGTGTGTGTATCTAATACTGTCTGGAAGCCAGGTATATGTGCTTTAAAATGGATGACATGTATGTATATGTGTGTGTGTTAAAGTGGATGGCAGGTTTTTCTGTTAAACTGTATGGTAGGTCAGGGACTTTGACAAGCTGGCAGTTGTGTGTGTATTAGACTAGACCATAGCTGTGCATGCTATGCAGGGAGCTTGAGGCTTTGTAGCTCACACAACTATGTCTGATAATCTAGTCACTGCACTGGTCTTGATGTGTTGTGCTTCCTGAGCCCCAATGAGGCTTTGTTTTAGCTGTCGCCCTCACCACTGCAAAATAACAGGGACATTTGGACAAAGGATGGGAGGTCCAGGCTGGTATGTGACTTGCCACACACTAGGGTCACATGGTGAGTTGGGAATGTAACCTAGGAGTCCTGACTCTGTTGTGCTAAATGTGGGCTGATTTCACCATACTCTGACACACAAGCTCCTATAGGAAGTTATATGGACAGGTGTCCCTATAATAAATATCCCTTGAGACTTATTGGCTGAAGGTCTGAATAGCTCCTACACACCTTATCAGAATCCAGTAAAACCCAGGAGTCCTGACTTCCAGTTGCACTAAGTGTGGGATGGGGGCAGCTTGAACTGATATATGTGCTCCTATAGGAAGTTATGTTTGCAGGCGACCCTATAATAAACACACAATGAGAGTTATTGGGTGGACCTCAAATAGCCCTCCTGGAGCCCACACACATGCGTAACCTAGCCTAGCCTCTCAGCAACATCCCTCCCCACCATCCCCACGGGCTAATAGGGACTGAAGTCCCGCCTCTGACGTCCTGCTCTTTGATTGACGGGAGTTTGCAAAAGGCTGGTCTACCCATCTCTGATTGGCTAAGAGCTGGCAGGGTTGAGCCTATAGAAGCCAAGAGTGGGTAAGTGGGCGGGGTAAGGCTGATACTACCCCTTCGTGATTGCTGCGCGCGTGCGCGTTGCTTGGTTGCTCTGCTCAGGTGAGGGGCGGGGGGGATGCGAGGGCGGGAAAAGCAGTTGGTAGGGAGGGGCCATAACGGGAGGAGCAGCTTCTCGCTCCCTTCCCCTCACACTCGCTCCATGGCCCCCTATGGGTAACGGGGTGAGTAGTAGGTATTAACCATTCCCCATATTAAAACGGGGGGGGGGGGTGAAGTGGAGGCTCATTTGACTGGAAAAGGGAATCCTTATTCTTCCTCAAAATGGTGCCTTATGTTTCCCTCCCCCTATCCCCGGGGGGATGAGTGAGGCAAGAAAGTGTGTGTGGGAGGGTCACCCCATATACTGAGTGTGTAGTAGTGGCCCATGCACTGATGTGGTAGTAATGCACCAGGTAGTGGTTGGAGGGGTGTTAATGGTAACCCCAGAAATGCTGTTCCTACAGCCTTCCTGCCCCTGCTGTAATGGGGGCATGTATCATTCCACTACATATACTGAGGAGGTAATGCTGTACCTGTGTGTGTGTATTTGGGGTGTGTTGAAAGATCCCCAATCATTCCCCTACCCTGAGAGGGAAATAAGGTACCAAGGCTCCCCCCCTCACCCCCAAATACTCTTCTTATAGCCCCTGTGTAGACTAAGGGGATAGTGGGTCAAGCGGAGGAGTGAAATACAGCTGACTTGGTTTGTGCAAACTGTTTCCTCCCCTTTTCTTATGAACCCTACAACATTTGCCTGAAAGGCTGTTTTTTTGTGAATTAGATCTGCCCCATTTAATGTGGTGGCTTAGGCTCTCCACAAAGCTCCATAAGCCTAAACCTTTGTTTGATGTTTGTAAGGCCCCAAAATGGTTGGGTTTCATCTGACTTTAGTCTAGTTTTTAAAAAAACAAACCCAAAACAAGCCCAAATGTTGAAATCTGAGGTGAAAATCTTTTTTGCCCTAACTCTGTCAGTTGCATTAACCTGAGGTCCATGTAAAGCCCAAAACTTGCTTTAATTCCAAGAAGCCCAGGTGTTGGGTCAAAACTGCCATGTGGTATTGGCCTCAGGTCATTCCAAACTGGGTACCATGGTTGCTAAAACTGGCAATTGTGATCTCTACAGTCAGTAGTTCATAAAAATATGAAAATGGATCACTTTTCCTTCATTTGAGGTGTTGAAAAATGAATCAAGTGCAGCGGGTGGGGAAGGTTGTATGTCTAAGTAGGTACTTAAAATGGCCAGCTAGGCTGTGGCTAGATAGCATGCTCATCAGTTAAAGCAGAGGGCTTCCATTCTACTCCCAGCTCTGGAATGGAGTGTTGACTAGAGGTTAGAGCACAGAACTAGGCACTCGAATGCCTAAGTTTCATACCTTATTCTGAGACTTGGAGCAAAGTTGCTTCACATCTCTGTGCCCCAGTGTTTTCCTCATCTGTAAAATTGGGATAGTGTTTGCACTTGAAAAGGGCTACAGTATATAATGGCAACATGTACTGCTTGATTGTTTCAGAGTTGCAGGATCTGACTTCATAGTAGTAGAACTACCAAGTGATATCCTGCATGGAGGCATTTTGGTCACTTAGAAATTATTTGGTATTCCAGCTGTCTTCAGAAATGTATATAATTAAGGCTTAAAAAAAAATGCAAGGATTAGACCATCAAACTGTTCTAATAGTGTGTCCCTGAAAGTGATTCTGGGAACTTTAAGGTTAATTAGTGATATTCTTGGGATTATTCTTATGTTAAAGGTTAGGAGGATGCTTTTACAGATGAAAAATAGGGTGGGGATAGGAGAGAAGAAAACTAGTGTGTTGGATTTGACACCCACTTTAGGAAAAGAAACCTTTTAAATGGGGGAATTCAATCTACATTTCAGACAATTGCCTGTCTTCTGCCCCATGTCCCCAAAGAGAGAGAGAAATGATCCCTCTTACCCAATGCTGTATTAATTATCTAGACTGGTGGTAATTCACTAATTAAAATTAATTCTTGAAGAATATTACATACAATATGGGGTCAGCAGTCAGGGAAGGTCTGTGTGGTAGAGAGCTGATTAATCTTGCTGTTGAATAAGTATTTTCTCTCTCTAAATGTTCTTTTTCATTGCCTCCTGTGAGGAATGGACTTTAAGAGGTAATGGAATACCTACATATTAATTTTTTTTGGTGAGATTGTTAAAAATATTTTCTGAATGGTCAAATGGAGGCAAAAAAAAAATCTGTCCGGCTTGTGTAGGAACAAATTGTTTAGACTCTAGAACAAATTTTAAATCCTATTTTCTGGTTTAATTTGTATTTACCACTTGCTGGGAAGAGACCACTAAACTTAAACTGCGCTTTTCTTGATAAAAGGCTCTTTTGGGGGGAAGTGGAGGTAGGAGGAAAGTGAGGAAATGGTTGATGAAGTTGGGGGGAGGCCCTAGAAAAACAAGCTGAACAAAGACGTGGGACTCTGACAAGGTTATAGGGACAGAAAGCAAGTGGAAATTAAACATGAGGTAATTTGAGATTCTGTCCCCTCATAGTAGGTCTGACAGAATAATATTCCTCTTCCAAAATGTAGTCTTGTATTACTTTTTAAAGTACTTCAGTGTGGGTATTCTAACTAAATGCGTTCATAGACAAGTGTAGGATAAGGGCAAACACCTTGAAACGAGAAAACATATCTCCTTTGTGAAAGTGTTTTATATTATTTTCTCACTGTCTACAGTAATTCTGACACTTGTATTGTTCAGTGTGTAAATTAGTTATTGAGTTAGAAAAGGGTATTGGAAGTATCTTTTTGAGTTGGTGGGACCATAGTTCTGCAAATGGATTAAAAAGGAGGGGAGGAGTTCAGATCCTAATCTACAATAACAGATTTGACAGTGTCTTAACACCCACTCTTCACCCTAAAACAAGTAACTGTCTGTGTGTGTGTTGTACAGGGAATTTTAAATGGTAATTCAGAGGTCTAAACTGGTATTTTGGAAGGCTTTAAGGCATTGATGATTAATGTGTCTTTAGCATGATTAATTGCACAGTTCCATTTTCAGCTATCCCTGCTGACTTTATCCTTTTAAATTTAACAGGTATTGTTGTATGCCCCCTTCCTTCCCATCCTATATGGACAGTTAAATAGTTAAAACTTTTATTTTTAAAAACAGTTAAATGTTTAGATTGCCAAAACTTTAGCACACATTTACCACAGCCCAAAAGGCTCTTTGCAAGTCCAAAGTATTGTAGGAGTGATTTAAAACGTAGTAACAGGAGCTATAAAACAAATTAAGCTTTTTCTTTAGATTTATGCACGTCAGCACCATGTATCTCATGGGTCAGGGAGTTCCACACTGGCATAGTGTGGGTGAAGGCAGGATATTCTGAATTAACAAACATAAAATGCAAATTGATACAGTCTTGTGCTTCAGCATTGGATGTATAATGAGCAGTAATTTTGAAAAGCCAGCAGAAGGACCATTATTTTCTTGGCTTGTCTGTATGTATTAAACTACTAACTTATTTTCATTGTGGAGGGATTTTTCTTTCCATTTCTCTTGCAACTAACTTTATCTTGATAAATGAATGTAAAGAAAAAAATCATAGTTTTTAAATCAAATGTCTCAATTTGTACAAGATCTTAATGACTGCAGGTGCTGAACTTGAGACACCTTAAAGGGGCCTGATTTTTCAGAGAGTAGATGCTCTGTGCTTTCTGAAAATCAGGACCCTTTAAGGTTCAGCACTTGCAGTCATTATGATCTTGTAAAAATTGAGACCTTCATTTTTTTTAAACCTGATTTGCTTTTCCTTTTTTTTAAAAAAAAGTTTACTCAGCTTGGACAGTGAAACTGGACCGGTCAGTTCTTTAATTTTTTTTTTTCCTGGTGCTGCTGGGTGTGACAGCTTGACAATTGTGGAAATGCAAGTGACTGCTATATCTCTAGAACAGGTGCAACATGGGCAGTAGCAGTACAAACTGTCTCACAATGCTGTAACTGGGTCCCACTGTGCCTTAAGCCTGCCTCTAGAGAAGAAGGGTATTCAATCTGTGGCAGAGTCAGCCTTTAACCTTTGAGTTGCAATGAAGGCAGCTGTCCAACTTCAGTTGTTGTGATGGGTCTTAGTCCACTTCCCAGTGGATAGTTATGAGTTTCACAAAACCAGTAACTAATATCTCTCAGGCCACCAAACAGCCATCATGTGGTAACAGCTCTTGATTGCTACTGATTCAGGCTTGATTTGGAAATGGTAACCTTTACTGAAAGAGTTTCCTATTGAATTACCTATTCTGTTAATTCTACTTCTTAATCCTTTTCCATTGCAGAAAAGCCCCTGAGCCTCCACTAATACCAGTAAAAAAATGAGGCATACTCAGAGTATTTCCCATGTCCCTCCTGTGGTCACCACTGGGGTGAAGCCAGGGAACATGAGACCACATCACAACAGCACAAAGGGCATTGGAGCGCGTAGCAGGATGCGAATCCCTGAGAGAGAGCATTCCATAGCAGTGCTGAAAAGCATGCAGCGACCTCCATTCCATCTACAGCGGGAAGAACAAGAGGCCTTCTTCCTCCTACTGGGTAGGAGGCTATACCAGTCATTCAAACTGTCCAGCATCTTGGGATATACAGTTTAGACAAAATATGGTATACAAAACTGTACTGTGTATTCGGAATGGGTTCCCAAGGCTGGATAAGACTGTGGTGACCAACTGGCAGTAAACCTGAGCAGGGAATTGCAGGGAAGAGGTATTTTTAACTGTCTATGATAAGATAAGCTTTGTATCCAAGATAAATTTTAATGATCTGGAGGATTCAAGTTGATAATTTGACTGTTCAGGTTGATAGCTGCTTACAAAAGGGGAATGTTATCTGTGTTTAGCACACAGTATGGGGAGTAAGGAAATGTGGGTTTCTCAACAAAAAAAAATCTTTGACTTAATTCCCTTGTCTCCACCTGTAAATGTTGGATGATACCATGTTCTAAAGTGCTCTGAGAACCTTGAACAAAGTGTCATAAGTGCAAAGTATTTAAAATTCCATTTTAGAAATGGAATATTTTGATGGAAGTCTAGACTTTGTCCAGTCTGGGAGTATGGCACTGCTAGCTACAACTATGTTTAAGCTGCTATGTTTAGTAGAGTTCCAGCAAGTTTCTTTGACCACAAACTGTGAAAGTCTCTTGTCTGAGAACAGTGTTGGAACCATGTTCTAAATTCACACTATAAACTACCTAGGCAGGTCATTCTAGAGAGATTCTTGTAAAGATTCCACCATTGCTACAGTGGGAAACATTACTCATATTCTGAAAGCAACAATCACTGAACAATATGAATCAACTAAATACAGTTGCCTTACTTTTTCTTCCCTTTACCAGAGGATGACTTGGTACAAGAGTTCTTGTCTATGGACATATGCTACAAGATTTCAGATAAGGTATGTCCCTCATGCTCCAACTTCCTTACTTCCCTTCAACTTCCCTATAACAACCTTTCTAAATAGCAATGTACAGTAGTTTAATGACTCTCACTTTTTGACTCTGATGTAGTATCTCTAACTTATAAACCAAACTTTAACACAAGAGCCAGGGCCTCATCCCCACTGAAGACTGATATTTTTACATTCATAACTCAAATGATTCCATCACTTTTCTTCAAACTTTCCCTAAATCCCCTTTTAGGCTGAGACAAAGCACAAGGCTTTAGCCCTTGGGGAAAACTGTAGGGAGTGGTAATGGTCTTAGAACCAGTGCTTAATTTGTAATGAAAGTGGTGCTGGGGCTCAAGCAATTTTTTTTATTACATTAATAACTGATCCAGTAAGCCCAGAAGTGCCGGGGCTATAAACTGCCAAGCCTCAAGGTGCTGGGGCTCAGCTTTGGCACAGATTAAGCACTGCTGAAAATAGACACTCAGTCTGACTTCTTATGGCTGTCACTCTAGTAAAGGACTTTGGGATTCTATAGATGTTGCATTAAAATGAATTGTAGTCCTAAGCTGTCATATGCTTTCTCCTGTGCTGCCCATCATGCTTGGGAGAAGCTCACTGTAAATGTCAGCAGGACTAACTCTGTCCACCTTCATATTTCTCCTTAAAAACTCCTCTGCCATGAAGCTTATGGGAAATTTTTTTTTGCCTGCAGTTAGTTAACTGGTGTGTATAGACCACTCCTTAACAGGCTGACCAACACTGTCTCATTGTTTCCTTGTAAATCCGTCTGTATCCGTCTGTTGTCTCGTCTTGTATTTGGAAGCTTTGTTCTGTGTTTGCACAGGGACTAGCATAATGGGGTCTTGGTCCATGACTGGGGCTCCTAAGGGCTATGATAATACGAATAATTAGCAAGCCTCCACAAAAATGCTTCCTTTCTTCACTCTCTCCTCTTATGGCTCAATTTCTTTTTGTTTTTAAACTTAAATTCTAGATAGAACATATTTTGGTTCTTCTGATCCAGAACTGGGTCTATTAAAGGTAACTCTTGTTTAGTATCTTCTAGCCATGACTCTGACTTACTTCAAACGTGCTGGCCTGCATATTAGTGAATACACACGGATGAACCTTTTCACTGCTCTGTAAGTACCTTTTAGCTCTTAACCTTGTGATCCCAGTCTGTAAAGATCCCACTATATAAATAATTCATAGACAGTAGAATGCGGCAGACCAACCGGGTTACCTAGTCCATGGCACCAAATGGTTTGGCAGGAGGAATGGCTATTAGGAGTATAGTTTAATAGCGTCTAGGTCCACAGTACACACACCGGTATCCGAAGAAGTTATACTCAACTTAAACCTCCCTGCACCTACCCCCCAAAAAAATTCCCCGTGCCATACTGATCATTCATAATTGTCCCGCAGTTGGGAAAAGCACAATTTAATTGCAGTGTTTCACGTTAGTTTAAGTAGATGATTTCAAAGGGTTTCCCTCTAACACTAGTATAAGACTTCATTATTGGGTAGAGGCTAGTGGATATTTTTTTAACGTTGTGTTTCAAGAGGCTAATGATGGTAAAACACAAATCAGTGGGATCCTGATTAATTTTAATTACATGGGCTGGATGCAGGGATCCCAAAGTCATACTTGTGTCCTTTCTCCCTTTATGGTTAAGGAGCATTTTATTCTGTTTGTACGGTGCCTACCGCAGTGGTGTCCAGGTCTATGACCGGGCTCCTACAGTTACCATTTCAGAAGTCAGGAGATGGTGAAATCTTCCACAATGGTTGCGAGTGAACTCCATTGCCACCATGATCTAGTAGCAAGAGAGGCTTCTATGGGTTGCTCTTCAATCCCTTCTTCGCGTACTAAGGTTTTAAGTATGACACCTGCAGCTGAATGTACTGCATGGACACTTGAGGCCTGATTCTTACTCTAAAGCTGTTCTGGCTATGGACCTACTTGTGAGGATACTTTACTGTATCAGAGTGGTGTAGAGCTATGTTGGTGGGAATGAGAATTATTCCCTTAAAGGCAAACACAGCATCAATCCAATCCCAAACTAATCACATCGGCTTTCAAACTATACATCTCTAATAGAATATTGAAATAGAATTGGTATCTACTGTTTTATGTTGTAAACAGGTTCTCACACAACATACTCCACTTGTAGTTCTGTGCACCTATAGGAAAAACTCACGAGCTATGGTATGCACCTAAACACAATTGGCCTTACTTGGAAACAAGTGATTTGCAAAAGCCTCTTATAGTATAGTTCTGTGGCTTAGAACACTCTCTCTTTTATAAATGTAATGCTGGAGCGTTAAGGCTTAACACTTGCTACACTGAAAGCTGCTATAACAATTCCAGGCTGTACCATACAACTTCCTAGGCTGCATGCTTCTGAGAAGCCCTGGTTAGAAGAATTTGTATGGACGTAGTCTGTTTTGCCTCATTTTCCTGATGCAGGTACTTGGCTAATGACATGGAGGAAGATGAAGAGGATTACAAGTATGAGATCTTTCCCTGGGCCCTTGGTGACAACTGGCGGCAGCTGTTCCCACAGTTCTTAAAACTGAGGGATGGCTTCTGGGCTAAAATGAACTACCGAGCAGTGGTCAGCCGGCGCTGTTGTGATGAGGTTAGCCATGGCTGACATATTTTTACATCCTTGTAATACTGGGACTATGGCTAACACATTAATAGTCACTAGAATCAATAGTCTATGCAAATCCAGTTCCGATAAAGGGTTAAGGCCTGAACTGACCATGGGAGGATAACTGTCCCTACTAGCACACTAGGAAGGTCAGGAATATTGTAGGGGGTGCATTTGTCTAGTTATTCCTCAGAAATTAAATAAAACCTCAGTCTCTAGGACTTTCAAGACAGTACTCTTAGTACAGAATCCATACTTAAGTTTAAAGATTCTTGGGTCACCACTGAGGATTCTACTGAATAGTCGCCACCTTTACCCTCTGCAAATGTCTTCTCCGCCAACATTAATTAGCAGTTGCTAGTCTAGCTTTAGTTATGATCAAATCATTCTTATCTCAATAAATCTGTCTGATAGATAAATCTGTGGGAGAATGTTCAGATGCTACACTGTAGTTCTTACTGTCATTGAAGCCCCATACCAGGGTGGCCAAACTTACTGACCCTCTGAGTTGCATACAACAATCTTCTGAAGTTCAAGAGTCAGGATGCACCTGCTGGGGCTCAGGGCTTCAGCCCCAACCTCTCTGCTGGGTAAAAGTCCCTATCCCACCACCCCACTGCAAGGCAGAGGTCCCAAGCTCCCCCTCACACAGTCTGGTAGGCGGACGGAGCGTGGGTGCTCCACAAGCTGCACTTTAACTGTAAAAGAGCTGCATGTGGCTCACGAGCCATGGTTTGACCACTCCTGTCCTATGCACTAAAAGGACTAGATATGACAAAATCATGCTGAGTTTTAAATCTTACTGAATACAGTTTTAAGTGAATCCAGAAAGGTTCAGTGGCAAGGAAAAAAATTGGTTTGTCTATACTCTTCTGATCTAGATAATGTCAAAGGAGCCATCCCATTGGGCTTGGTCACGTGAACGACCCCTTCATCACAGTGGAGCACTGAGAAGCTACCTGAAGAATGAGAAGGACTCACTTCCCCGAGGACCTGGTGTTACACCCCCAAGCTGCCCTCTCTGCACTTGTGAGCTGACTGAACAGGAAGGCAGCCCAGAAGATGCTCCAAGTACCAGTATTACTTCTGATGGTGACCTATTGCCATTCACTAACCAGTGGTCCCAGAACTTTATTATCCTCCCTCAGAAAATAATGCTGGAGCCGGTTGCAACATATAGCCTGCAGAGTAAGTAGAGACATGTCCCTCTCTCCTGGCCTCCAGCTCTCTTATCTGATTTGGAAAGAACACACACTGCTTTTTTAGGGGAAGGGGGTTCTTGAGTGACCAATTTCCATATTCATAACTAAAGGTGAAATGAATTGATGGGGAATCACTTTCTGTTCTAGCGATAAGCAAGTTAAACTTGTTTGAATGCAGTTACTGTACTTGAGTTAATTTAAACCTCATGTTGAACTAGCCTTTTAGGCTAAGTGTAATGGTTTCTTTCAGTGAACTGGAAACAATCCCTCTCTCATGGCAGAGAAAGAGGCCAGTCCTACTCCTCAGACTTTCCTTTAGATTTGAACCTTTTCAGGACCATGCAAATACATCTGAAAAACATACATGGAAAATTAAGCATGGATTGTGCTACTTCCAGAGTCAATACTGCATTTCTCTGGGCAGAATTCAGTAAAGAGGTGGGGTGTCTTTTGGATGACATTCCAAAAGCACTGACTCTGGGTATCCCTCTAGTAGTTCTGCTTTTGGGAATTTGTTCTTGTCACCAAGGTGCTATCTGCAACTCTACTGGAATCCAAGAGGCAGTGTGGTCTACAACCAACGACTTAATGTTTAGTGGCTATAATCATGTGTATTTCCCAGTAAGGTGTATAGGTACTTGACTTGCCAGTGTGGTTATATGTTAAGCCTCATGGGTTTCTTGGTCTGCAGTCCTTCAGGAGCCAGGAGTCACTATGGAGCCTGATGGAACTGGCATGGATTGGCGATCTGTGGGGTGACTCTCTATTCCAGGACCAAGACGTCTCTTCCCAAGGAACTGCAAATGGCACTGGACTTGTTCTTATTCTGCTGTTCACAGAAGTATGTTTTCCCCATGCACTTTATGAATATATTCTGGTTGTGAACAGGAAGACAGGACAGTACTTATGTATTTAAAAAAAATTACTGCTGATGCAGCTATTCAAATGTGCCTTATTTAATGTGCAAATCCCAATGTAATAGCTGGACGGGCTCTAATAAAAATGTCCAGGAAAAAAGTTTAGCTTCTGTTAATAGAGAATCCTGGTAAATGTAACGATTATCAGGGCAACAAAACTTGATACTGAGTGAGCATAGCAGTGACCTGTGGTATCGTGGTTGTTCTTGCTTAAGGCTTGGGACAAACACAGATGTGGAGGAAGGATTCCTGGGGAAGAAAATCAGAATTTATACATTGCTAGTGGGTCTGTTTGAGCAGAGCATCTGAATCTTTCAGGTCTCAAAGGAAACTCACAATGGCAGTAATATCCACTTGCACCAAAAAGGCTTTATTGGTGGTGGAGGAGAAGGGAAGAATGTAATCAATACTGGGGCTTCTGTTTTAAGAGCAACTAGTACTGGCTGCTAACACATGACGACACACTTTTCTAACCTAGAATTATTGCACAATGCTATGACTGATAGTCACATTATCTTGATCTACTGGGGATGACCACAAGGGTTAGCAAATACAACAGACCCCATGTCTGTCAGTGCCATGGTGACTTCACTGACCAAGCTGAATGCTCTCTGCCAATGTTCATCTGGCTCAGTATCTGATGCAAGTAAAATAATTCATGTGGAATCAAGGCTTGGTAGTCTCTTTAATTTGGCATCCCTCTCCCCAGCATCTATAGAGGATGCACAAAGACAATGAGATTCTATCTAGCAGAGTATCTTAGCCAGGGCAAAGCACTTTCTCAGACTGTGATGCCTGGCATCCCTTATGGAGGTAGGGACAATGGCTGGGTGGGGCATGAAACTCCTTATTTCCAGTAAATAGGCAAATGCAAATCTTAACCACTAAACAAAGTGACAGTCTTGCCACTGAATTCCTAGGCTGCCTTTGACTTGTTATATGGGAGGACATGTCCCTTCTCGTACCTTAGTGGTAGAAATCTAAGGGTATGTCTATACATGGAATTAAGAACAGCTATGTGTGAATAACTCCATTTGGACATTCCTATTCTGGAACAAGAGTGTGTCCTCACAGAGCCATGTCTCAATAGTAGCCTGTGTAGAGAAGACCTACTAAAAATGTGGGTGCCTGTCACAGCTCTTGAGGCTTTTGACACAGTCCCACATGGCATTCTCATAAGCAAACTAGATGAAAGCACTATAAGGTGGGCGCACAGCTGATTGAAAGACCATAAACAGAGTCGTTATCAAAGGTTTCCTGTCAAATTGAGAGGCCAGATCTAGTGGGGGCCCAACAGGGGTCAGTTCTGTTCTGCATTCACAATGACTTAGATAATGAAGGGGAGTGTGTGCTTTTAAAATCTGCAGATGACACTAAGCTATGAAGGGTTGCAAGCATTTTGGAAGACAGGATGAGAATTCAAAGACGTTGACAAATTAGAGAATTGGCTCTGAAGGCCAGATGATTAAAGTCAATAAAGACAAATGCAACGTACTGCACTTGGCAAAGAAAAAAATAAAATGCACAATACAAAATGGGGAAGTAGTGACTAGATGGTACTACTGTTGAAAAGGAGTTGGGGGTTATAGTGGATCACAACCCAAGTCAACAAGCTGGTGCAGTTATAGAAAAAAGCTAATATTTTTCCGGGGTGTATTAACAGGGAGTGTTTGTATGTCAGATAAGAGGTAACCATCCTTTTCTGCTCACTGCTCAGCTGGAGAGCTATGCACACTTCTGGGTGCCATACTTTAGGAAAAATGTGGACAAATGGGAGGAAGTGCAGAGGGAAGTAACAAAAGGTTTAGAAAACCTTTAAAAAAAAATGATCGTGTTTCTTCTTAAGAGAAGACTGAGAGGGTCTTTGATAAGTCTTCAGATATGTTAAGGGCTGTTATAAGGAGAACTGTGATTAAATTGTTCTCCATATCCACTGAAGGTAGGACAAGAAGTAATGGGCTTAGCTTAAATCTTCATTACTGGAAATTGTCTATGCTGCACTTTCATCAGTAAAACTTTTGTTGGTAGAGGGTGTGGGAAGAAAACACACCACTGACTGATAAAAGTTATACTAACAAAAAGCACTGGTGTGTACAGCACTTTGTTGGCAGGAGACACTCTCCCATCCACAAAGATACCGTCTCTCGATGAGGGTGGCTTTATTTAGTCAGCTGGAGAAACAAAGAGCAGCTATACTACATACCTTACGGTGGCACCACTGTCTGGTGCGCAGTGTAGACATAACTTTAGGTTAGCCAGTAGGAAAAAGTTTCCAACTATAAGGGTAGTTTAAGTTCTGGAAGAGACTTCCAAGGGTGATTGTGGAATCTCCATCATTGGAGAGTTTTAAGAACAGGGTGGACAGACACCTGAAAGGGATGGCCTAGGTTTACTTTGTCCTACCTCAGTACAGGAGATAGGATTTGATGACCTCTCAAGGTCTTTTCCAGTCCCATGGTTCTATGATGTTCAAAGTGCTCAAATCCCCACATGAAACCCCCAAACATTTGATTGGTTCAATCACATTCCAGCTGTGAATGCAACAATTTGGGTTGGAAAAAATCCCACCTCTTCTTAATATCCTGCACCATGTTTTATGATTCACTAGCAACAAGCTGAGTTGTACCATTTTTCTTCGTTGAGAGAAAAGCCTTTGTTTTGACCTACTACTGAGAGAGGCTGTTTGGACTAGGATGAAAGATGGTAGCAGTTTCACGGCAGACAGCAATGCTGCACAAACATGAAATGCTGTCTCTGAAACTGCAGCAGGCAAACTAATGGTGCCAAGCTACCTCTCTGTGCACTTCATCTTCCCCACCTCTGAAAGCTCGTTTGGAGTTGCATTTGAAGCATTTCCACCACCAATCTGCTACAGTGAATGGTGCTGGCCACTCAGCAATGAGACACTCTTCCTGTATGCTTGTATAGAGATATGCTGCCCTCTGCTGGGTAAAACGCAAAACTGAGACCCTATTCACATCTAACTAGGGCTGGCAAGTGATTAAAAAAAATAATCACGATTAATTGTGCTGTAAAACAATAATACCATTTATTTAAATATTTTTGGATGTTTTCTACATTTTTCAAATATATTGATGTCAATTACAACAGAATACAAAGTGCACAGTGTTCACTATATTTTATTTCAAATATTTGCACTAAAAAAAAAGTATTTTTCACTTCATGTAATACACGTACTGTAGTGCAATCTCTTTATCATGAAAGTTGAACTTAAAAATGTAGAATTTTGTACAAATGTACAAAAAAAACTGTATTCAAAAATAAAAGTGTAAAACTTTAGAGCCTACAAGTCCACTCAGTGCTGCTTCAGCCAGCCAATCGCTCAGACAAAACAAGTTTGGTTACAATTTGCAGGAGATAATGCTGCCCGCTTCTTGTTTATAATGTCACCTGAAAGTGAGAACAGGTGTTTGCATGGCAACGTTGTAGCCAGTGTCCCTAGATATTTACATGCCAGATGTGCTAAAGATTCATATGTCCCTTCATGCTTCAATCACCATTCCAGAGGACGTGTCCATGCTGATTATGGGTTCTGCTTGAAAATGATCCAAAGCAGAGCAGACAGATGCATGTTCATTTTCATTATATGAGTCAGATGCCACCAGCAGAAGGTTGATATTCTTTTTTGGTGGTTCAGGTTCTTCTGTAGCTTCTGCATTGGAGTGTTGGTCTTTTAAGACTTCTAAAAGCATACTCCACACCTCATCCCTCTCAGATTTTGGAAGGCACTTCAGATTCTTAAACCTTGGGTCAAGTGCTGTAGCTATTTTTAGAAATCTCACATTCATACCTTTGCGTTTTGTCAAATCTGCTGTGAAAGTGTTCTTAAACATGCTGTGTCATCATCTGAGCCTGCTATAACATTAAATATATGGCAAAATGCGGGTAACGGAGCAGAGGACATACAGTTCTCCCCCGAGAAGTTCAGTCACAAATTTAATTAATTCATTATTTTTTTAACGAGAATCATCAGAATGGAAGCATGTCCTCAGGAATGGTGGCTGAAGCATGAAGGGGCGTATGAATGTTTAGCATATCTGGCACGTAAATACCTTGCAACACTGGTTACAAAAGTGCCATAAGAATGAAAGCCTGTTCTCACTTTCAGGTGACATTATAAAGAAGAAGCAGGCAGCAGTAGCTCCTGTAAATGTAAACAAACTTGTTTGTCTTAGTGATTGGCTGAAAAAGAAGTAGGACCCAGTGGACTTGTAGTCTCTAATAACATTGTTTTGTTTTTTAATGCCTTTATGTAATAAGATAAATCTACATTTGTAAGTTACACTTTCACAATAGATTGTATACAGTACTTGTATGAGGTGAATTGAAAAAGATTTCATTATTTTTTACAGTGCAAATGTTTGTAATAAAAATAAAGTGAGCACTGTACACTTGGTATTCTGTGTTGCAATATAAATCAATGTATTTGAAAATATAGAAAAACATCTAAAATATTTACTAAGTGTCAATTGGTATTCTAGTGTTTAACACTGTGATTAATTGTGATTAATTTTTGTAATCACAGTTAATTTTTTGGAGTTAATCACGTGAGTTAACTGCGATTAATTGACAGCCCTACTTCTAACCTCAGTATGTATGCTATATGCTGTCTTCAAGTTCTCAGTCCCGTGTCAGTTTGAGCCTAGATCTTTCACCCTTTGATTCAGCACTGCTGTCTAAACAAATAAAATGCATGCACAAGGGCACTGCTTTTCTGTGCTAGGGGAGGATCCCTGTATGTTCAGTACACTCTTTAAAACAGTCAGCTCCTTTAGTTAATGTAGAAAAGTTATCTATGTGACAGTAAAACCTACCGGTCCAAACAGATCCAAGCCCTGTTGTGCTAGGTGCATCACTTGGACAAAAGTGAGACAGTCTACCGCAAAGAGCTTACATGCAGCTAAATCAATAACGAATGAGAGGGGAAGGGACTTGCCCAAGAGCACACAGTGCATCAGTGCCAGAGCTGACAGTAGAATCTAGGGGCTTGTCTACACCATGCAGCTTTTAGCAACAAGCTTGTGTCGACGCAGCCTTGTCGCTAAATGTCAGTATGCGTAAATGCTCTTTTTCTGTACTTTGTCGGCACTTTTGATGATAAAATAGTTCCAGCCCTGCGAGTAGCGTTAGATTTGTCGGCAGGAGAGAGCTGTGTTCACACTGCCACTTGCATTGGCAAAACTTTTGTCTTTCGCAGGGAGGCTTTTTTAAATACCCATGAAAGATAAACGTTTTGTCGATCACTTTGCAGTGTAGAGAAGCCCTCAATCTCTTGATTCCCAGTACACTGCCTTATTCTCTAGACCACCCATCCTTCCCTGTTCTTACTATGCTTGTGCAGGCTGGCATTATGCCTCAGTTTCCCTCATTTGTAGAATGGGAAGAAATGCAAAGCCCAATCTACACTGGTAAAGTACAGCAAAATGCTGTTTCCTCAGAAGTCTCTATGCAGTTTAATATAGAGACTGTATATGCTCTGCTTGTCCCAAACTTTTTTCGGCATTGCTGTTAGCTGTTGAAGAGGTGGCTGCATTTCCTGAGAAAGCAATATAATCTTTAAAGTTATATGGGTTCCTTTGGGATGGAAAGCGCTGGAAAACTATCACACTGAACTTTTAATTCACATACACACACTTGTCCAGTATCTGCTCACCCCTGGAGAAGTACGAAGATACATTTAACCTTCCTCAACTATTTCATCAAGTTCCACCTCCCCTATGCCAAGGAGAGTGCATAGCAGCCTGTTTGCCAGGTGTTGTGCTGAGAGAACAGGAAGGAGGGGTGGAGAATTTGTGGAGATTAGGATCACAGCGTCCTTCTCCTGGTTGTCAGCAATGAACAGAACTGATTGCAGGCTCTGAGTCAGGGGCATGCACTTGGGGTTGGCTCTGTTTCAAGACAGAGGAAATAATTTTATGGGGGGGGGCAAGGAAACCCTGCATTTTCTGTACATCTGGGGGAGCCAGGCAGGTTATGCACACAGGTTACTCTAGCTGGTTTCTCTCTGCAGTGTTAAGCCAAAATCACAGAGTAGGGATGGAGGGTCAGGCTTGAGTGGATTTAGGGTGACCGGAGAGCAAGTGTGAAAAATCGGGATGGGGGTGGAGGGAAATAGGAGTGTGTGTGTGTATATAAAGTCCCAAATATCAGGACTGTCCCTATCAAATCGGGATATCTGGTCACCGTAGGTTGATCAGTGGTGTGGGACAGTCTCTGTGGACTAGAAGCAGAGAGGTAGGTTCTGGGGAGCAGGGATTAATGGCACCTGGATGCTCAGGTGTGGGTAGGAGCTTAGAAATGAGGGTTAGGGTACCAGGATTCGGGATGGAAGGGGGCTAAGTGTTCGTGTCTAGGAGCAGAGATCTAAGGGGACTGGAAGCTCAGGCGAGGAGGTTGAAAAGCGTCTGTGACCATTTCCCCCTATTCCGTTTCCTCTGCTGTAGTTTATTGAGAGCTACGCACGTAGTCGTTGTTAAAGAGGCCCCTGTAGGGTCGGTTCACTTCTGCCCACCCCTGGGCTCTCCCTTCCTCCGGGGAGTGAGTTCTCACAGCAGCTCTGCAGGGAGGCTGTTGCAATGCGGAGAAGAAACAACGGGGAGGTGGGGAGAGCGTGACCAGAGCTGCGTTAGTGCAGCAACATCGGAGTTATAAACAAACTCTCCTCTGCCCCTGCCAACCTGCTCCCGCTAAAGCGGCGTTTGCCAGGCGCGCGGTGCTCCTGGGAGAAGGGGGCTAACGCTGGGAGCTGCCTGCACCAAAATGTCTCTTCTTTCCTGTTTCGTTTTGCCCCAGGCCCTCGTATTTGCAAGAAGCGGTTTGTGTGTGAGCAGGGGCACGAAGGAGGAGCCTGCGAGGGAGGAGTCGCCGCGGAGAGGCAGGGGGTAAATAAACGATCTCGCTGGTTAGGAAAGATTTGTGTGGTTGAGTGTAAAGGGATCAGGACCTTGTCAGCGACTCCCAAGAGGTATGTTGCTTTTCTTCAGATGCGAGCTGCCTTCGAGGTGCGTGCGGACGTCTGGAGGGGTTTGCAAACCGCTGAATTGCGGTGGTGAAGGGCTGGGGAGGAATTTCCCTTTTGCCAAGTTTCAGTTTTGGCAGACAAGGTCTCTTACACAACCTTATTGCCTGTTTTGCAGCTTTCCCAGCACTGGAGGGTTTACAGATCAAAATGATTTGGGTTTATTTTTCTCTCCATCTTAATAGTTCCTGGTTAATCTCTAACGGGGTGGGGACCTGTACTCCCTGTAGTTATTGATTTGATTGCCGAAAACTTGGGCATGATGCCAAGCGCTTGACCCTGCTCTAAACTGACGGTAAAATCTTCCATGGTTTGGGAAGAAAGATCTGAATTTTTGTTGGAAGTCTGAAGCTAGTCTTTACCCCGTTTCTTCTTGTGGCAGTGAGGTTTTCACTAGTCCCAAAAGGCCTGCCCCAGGCCCCCTCAGGGAAGAGTTAAGAAAGGGGTGGAAGGAAATTGGTACTTACTTGGAGCTTTCTATTTTACAATTAACTTATTAATGCTGACAGCACCTGGGTGCATTTATTTCCTTGCGTGTAAAGTGGGATGAAGGCAGTAGAGAGGCTAAGGCCTGCAATTTGCCCAAAGCTAGGCAGAGAGACAGCAATGCACAGTCTGGCCTGTCCTCTAATTACTAGACCAGACCATCTCTCTTTAGATGTTGTCTCATTCATAGACTGATCCCAATGGAAAGCCATGGAGCTTTCATCCGCTTCTTTGTTCTGGGATGTTGTTCTTAAATCCAGTCCCATCTATACATAATTGCAGCTGTGAAGTATATGTTCCTTGCAGTAGGATGTGCTTTGAGACTGTAATGTGGCTCAACCTGGGCTTGGTGTTTGGCAGCAATGTGCATGGCTGAAATAGTCAAACCTGCCTAAAGGAGTTGAGTGGTGAAATCAGTGGGATTTGGGAACATAATTCCCCTTGGCTCCTTTGAAACCCCCCAGAAGATGTTCTTTTCTCTCCCAACTGAGGACACTGTCTCTTTCATCCTTGAAAGCTAGTTGCCAATAATCTGTTCCAGGCCTTTGGTGTGTTTTGGTCAGTCAGATAAGAAATGTAAAAGGAAAGAATTCTTGAGCAGTGCTGTCATCTGGGCTGCATACTGGTGAGACAGGCTTAGCTAATGGTGTGGCATCCCTCTTTCAATGTGAGTTGGTGAATTATGATGAGGTCTCAGCCAAACCCTGGCAGGAGCAGGACTGAAGAGGCCTTTGCCTTATGGGCACTGAAAATGCCCAGTCATCTCTTTTTCTTTTTCTTTTTTTTTCTTTTTTTTTTTTTTTTATGGTGCTGATGTCCTGATTTGATCACTGGTTATTCAACTAGTATGCTATGCTATCGAGCAGGACATTTTATATTCCTCCCTGCTCTGGGTTTGTTTTGTGTTCGCTCAAAGTCTCCCAACAGCCCCTGACTGAAGACCCACCACCAGCCACTGTTACCAGGGTCTGGATGGTGACTCCATCGTTTCTGTATTTGCTATTGAGCAGTTCAAGGGGCTCTCTCTTCTCAAGGCCCAAGTGTGAATCCTGCATTCTTCTCTATGTTGGTGTTTCTAATAAGTCATCAGGGTACCAATGAAAAGAGCTGACGTTTGAACCCAACTATATTAAATATTAAAAGAATTGAGACCCTCTGAACTGGATTGTTCTTGCAATAAGGATGAGAGGACAGATTGTCTTCTAGTTAGGGGTCAAGAGTTCTCTGTTCAGTCCCCAGATCAGCCACAGATTCTCTGAATGACCTGGGGCAAATCACTTTACAGGTAAAGAAAAATTAAATGGGGATAATTCTGCCCTTTATCTGTCTTGCTTATTTAGCTTGTAAGCTCTCTTAGGAAGGGACTGCCTCTTGCTGTGTGTCTAGACAGTGCCTGGCACCATGGAGCTTCGATCTTGGTTGATGTTACAGGAATAAATAATAACTCTAAAAGATAGAATATGTAGATTGTAAATGTTTTTAGGCTGTTGTGTGAATTCTCAGGGAGGATCTGGGGTTGTTCTGCTCAACTTGTTTGACTCAGCTGGAGGCTCTTAAGGTTAATTTGTTTAACAAAGATCTCTTGCACAGCGGAAGTGGATTGTTCAATCATTAATCTGTGCACCTTCTTAGCTCTTGTGGACTTCTGGCTTGGGTTAAAAATTCACCTTTTCAATACTAAATCTGAGGGCTGGAAAGTTGCTTCTCATCCCCAAAAGGAAAGGAATAATTTTGGGAGTTCCCAGATGAAATGTGTGACAATAAATCAGCAGAGAGGAAATATTCAGTAGTTGTGCCAATTAAAAAAGATTAAATTTTACTGATAATCTGATGTTGTTAACCTAGATCAATGTACGTGAGTGAATGCCTCTTTCCATTTAACGTATATGTTGTCTAAACTTCTATCTAGTCTATTTACTGCAAGGAGCAGGGAATATCTCTTGCTATGTGTCTATATGAGCCCTAGCACAATGAGGCCCTAGTCTTGGTTGAGGCATTGTTGCTTCCTACTGTTGCATTTTTATTGCAATACTGCCCCAATCAGCCCCCACCATAAAATTAATATAAGCCAAACAATCTTCTTTCTGACTAGCAGCTGAATGGAAATGCTTTCCAAGGCACCAGAGGGGAGATTGGTGCTCTAATTTTTTGTCACTTGCAATCAAACATACTTTAGGTGTGAATAAATCTCACCTGGGCCTGTAGAAGTTAAGTGAGCCTAAATATGTTCTCGGATGAACTGAGGTCCATTGATTGGTTCCTCCTGACAAACACTTGCAAAGTTTGATCCTGAGTTATGCCAGCCTCCCCAGGGCCAAGGTGTGTCTGTCTGTTTCAGAGAGCACGAATGTTTTGTGGTGACTCATGAGTTATCCCTCTTCCTTCAGGCACAGTATTACTTGAAAGACCTGTCCTAACGTTAATGCAAATACTTCAGAAGGCTGGGGGAGAGGTGGCATGGTTTGTGTGGAATCAGGACACCTGGGATCAATTCCCACCGCTGCCTCTGTTGCAGTTTGTTTGTTTGTTTGTATTGTGGTAGCACCTAAGAGCCCCAGTCATGGACCAGGACTCAGCTGTGCTAGGTGCTGTGCAAACACAGAACAAAAAGATGGTCCCTGCCCCTTGCAATCTAAGTATAAGATAAGAAACAACAGCTGGATACAGACATGGAGGAAACAATGAGATGCTGTTGGTCAGCAGGGTAGGCAGCGGTCTGAGCACATAACTTGACAACACTAAGCAGGTGATCTGACTTGATGTGTGACCTTGGGCAAGACCCTTTCCCTCTCTGCCTGTTTTCTCTGCCAGCCTGAGGTTTTTCCCCCCCCCCCCCCATATCAACTGTACAATCTGCAGCAGGGGCAGGTTTTTACTCTGCATGTCTAGGACAGTAGGGCCCAGATGTCAACTGGAACCTCTAGGTGCTACCATAATACAAATAGTAATGTGTAATCGGAAAGGCCCCACTTTGCAGCTGTTTAACTGCATTAAGAGGAATAGTGTAGTTTAAAACTGGCTGACAGTGGTTGGGTCCATAATGAGACTTTTATACCCTACATTAAGGAAGAACATTTGAACACTGTAACAGAGCTAGTCTAGATCCTGGCTCTGTTGAATGTGGTAAAGGCCTAACAAAAACATAGAACGGAGTTAGTACTTCTTCCCAGGCAGTTCCTCAATGCACAGCATGAGATCAGGAACAGAAGTACTTGCAGAATGCCTCATGCTTCTTGTTTAGATTGCACTAGTGCCTAGAGCAGGGGTGGCCAACCTATGACTCCGGAGCCGCATGCGGCTCTTCAGAGATTAATATGCAGCTCCTTACCTAGGCACTGATTCTGGCGCTGGAGCTATAGATGCTAACTTTCCAGTGTGCTGGGGGGTACTCACTGCCCAACCCCAAGCCCTGCCCTCGCTCTACCCCTTTCCTCAAGGCCCCTTCCTCTAAGTGTGCCATGCTCTCACTCCTCCCCCTGCGCCCCCCACCCTGCCTCCTGCATACATGAAACAGCTGGTTGTGGAGGGAGAGGGGAGTAGGTGCTAATTGTTGGGGGCTGCCAGCAGGTGGGAGGTTCTGGGGGCTGGGAAGCGGATTGGGGGCTGCTGATGTATGACTGTGGCTGTTTGGGAATGTACATTGGTAAATTCTGGCTCCTTCTCAGGCTCAGGTTTGCCACCCCTTCAACTAATGTCAGGGCCCATTGAGCTGGGTGTGGGTTTGCCAACTCTCCAGGATTGCCCTGGAGTCTCCAGGAATTAAAGATCAATCTTTAATTAAAGTTTATGTCTTGTGATGAAACCTCCAGGAATATGTTCAACCAAAATTGGCAACCATAGCTGAGTGCTCCACATATACATACTGAGAGACAGTCCCTGCCCGGAAGAGGTTACCAGTGCAGGAGTTGCAAACAGTATTTAGGCCAAGTACAGTCAAACCTCGCAATAACGTGCCCTGCCATAATGCAAAATCACATATAACGCGATCACAGGTTGGCTCCCCTTTGAGGTATAATACAGTAGGGTACTGTACCAATGGTCTCCAACACCATGGCAGGGGAGAGAAGCTGCAGCCCCGCACCTGCTGGGGACAGAGAATTCTGAGGCTGCTGGTGCCGGTGCTCTCTGTCCCCAGCAGGCGCGGGGCCCCAGCTTTTCTCTGACTTCTCCGGTGCTCTCTGTCCCCGGCAGGGGTGAGGCTGTGGCTTCTCTCCCACTTCAAGACAGGGCCCCGGAGTTCTCTGTCCCCAGCAGGCTGGGGGCCGCAGCTCCTCTCCCCTGCGGGGCGTTAGGCAGGGGTGGCTCCAGGCCCCAGCATGCCAAGCATGTGCTTGGGGCGGCAAGCCGCGGGGGGCGCTCTGCTGGCGCCGCAGGGGTGGCAGGCAGGTTGCCTCATGCAGCTTGCCTGCGGAGGGTCCGCTGGTCCCGGGGCTTGGACGGACCTCCCGCAAGCGGGCCTGCCGTGCTTGGGGCGGCAAAATCCCTAGAGCCGCCCCTGGCACTAGGCACCAGGGACACTAGGTGGTGCACCTCAATGCACTGCTTTGGAGACCACTGAAAAACTGACTAGTTTCAAACCCCACTATACCGCGACCCCGCATTTAGCATGATGGAATTTTTGGACCCCAAAGGTCATGCTATAGCGAGGGTTTCACTGTACCTCAGTGTGCAGAAGCTGACTGTGCTATAGTTTTCTAACATGGTTTAAAACTGGTAGCGAAGACCAGGCTGCAGACATGTTGGGCCAGATCCTCAGCTGCTACTGTATATTGTCATAAAAACAGCAAGGAGTCCGGTGGCACCTTAAAGACTATATACTGTATATTCTCATAACTCCACTGGCTTCAGTGGAGTTACACAGACTGACACCAGTTGAAGATCTGGTTAATTGTATGATAGAAATACTCTGCAGCCTGGAAGTGCTGGGTTTTGAAGAGACCTCCAGGAGTTCAGAGCCACACTCTTGGTCTGAGTCCACAGGAGGTTGCCAGCTGTGGGGTCCTGGTTCCTGTCTGTTCCCTCCTTTCTTCTTGAATCTTCTTGATTCATATTCTTTTCACAGCCAGTAACCAGAAACAGAGCTAATTGTGGGTGTGGGGATTGCTGTTTATCTGGGTGGCTTGCTAATGCTGCAGGTATGGTATATTATCATGTAATTATTTCTGCACCTGCAGGACTTGATGGTGTTGGGCAGCATAACAGTCAATGATTTTATCCCCTGTGGGGTTTTCCTGCATGCTAGTTCTATGAACAACTCTATCGCACTAATTGGAATCATATGGATGGGTTATTGTGTGTGTGAACAAATTCTGAAGTACCTGAAGAATGTTCAGCCACTCCAGAGTGCTATGTTCCTCTTCTGTCTTTAAAGATCTTCCCAGGGTAAAGCTTTTTGTCTGCTAGAACCTTTTCATCTCTTCTTGGGAAACTTTGGAAATTGCACTGCATTTGTTACCAGGCTGAAATAAAACAAACACATGATAATAAATCAACTCATGAAATTCTGCCAATGCAATGGGCAGGCTCCATTGGTTTGTATAATCCAAAGGTTGTTACCTAATGTTGCATTGTGTTCTCAATCCTGTTGGCCAGCCATTCAGTTGTTGGGGCTGTTCAAATATTACTCCACAGTCATGAGGCTCTCAAACTCCCATTGAAAGCCTCTGCTTTGGCCCCTCTGACTGTGTCCCTTTGAAAATACCAGCCTTACTTCTGGGCAAGTCCATTTAAAAATCACACTCCTGTCAAGTGTTTGAAATGGGCCACCCTGATTACCACTACAAAAGTGATTTTTTTTTTCCCTTCTGCTGATAATAGCCCACTTTAATTGAATTGCCTCATTAGAATTGGTGAGGCAACCCCCATCTTTCCATGTACTCTGTGTGTATATATATCTTTTCCACTCCATGCATCTGATGAAGTGGGTTTTAGCCCACAAAAGCATATGCCCAAATACATTTGTTAGTCTCTAAGATGCCACGAGGATTCCTCATTGTTTTTGCTGATACAGACTAACATGGCTACCACTCTGAAATTTGACTCCTGTCTTGAGTCCATCACCCCACAATTTCTTGAGATGCATGGAGGCATGCCAGATTACGCAGCATTCACTGCACAATACACAGCATCAACTTCACACAAGGTAGTTTGTCTGAAAGTGGCATCGAGGACACTGGGATGCCTACCCACAGTGCAACATTATTTTGCTGATACAACTTGATGCTGCATAGGCACAGGACACTGGCACAAATGGCCAGATGTGAACGAGCTCTGCCTAAATAGTTTTGTTAGGCCATGTCTATGCTAGCACTTATGTCGGCAAAACTTGTCTCTCTTAAGAGTGTAAAAAACACCCCCTTGAGCTATATAAGTTTTGCCAGCATAGCGCTGTGCACATGACTGTTTGTCGGTGAAAAACACGCTCCTGCTGGTTTTATTATGTCGACGGGGAGAGCTCTCTCCCACTGGCATAACGCGGCTACACGAGTGATCTTACAGCAGCACAGCTGTATCGGTACAGCTGTGCTGCTGTAAGCTTGTAAAGTGTTCATATGGCCTTAGCGGCACTATGCAAACCGACTGTTTCTTGGTACAGATCGCTAGCATAGATAAGGCCTTACTGTTGTTACAGATAGCGTAAGAGGGCTGTCTGTTTCAGCTGGGTCCTTCACACAGCAGGGGAGAGAACACATATAAAGTTAAGTGTGTTGTTGGAAGATATCTGTGCAGGTGAGAACTACATGCAGCTGAGAGCAGGTCTGTCTGGGGAGGTGAAGACTTAGTACAGCTATGTATGCTCAGCAGGTTACACGCTATTCTCTGCTACTCGATCCTTTGGCTAAAGCTGTGTAAGGGGTTGTGAGGTTCAGTTTTCCACTTATGCTGTTTGTTCTTGTTTTCTCTGTTTCAGTGGGGCTTGCCTAGACCAATAGTTGCCAAAGATGGCAGAAGAAATCATCACCCCAGTGTACTGCACAGGCGTCTCTGCTCAGGTCCAGAAGCAGAGGGCTAAGGATCTGGGCCTGGGGCAGCATGAGAATGCAGTGAAGTACGTGGGCCAGGACTTTGAGAAGCTTCGGAATGCATGCTTACAGAGTGGAGCCCTCTTTCGAGATGACACCTTCCCTCCTGCAGCCGCCTCCTTGGGCTTCAAAGAATTGGGTCCAAACTCCTCCAAAACCTATGGAATCAAGTGGAAGAGACCCAGGGTGAGGCTAGAATTAATTCCTCCCACATACGACTTATGGAATGTATTTGTTTGTGTCCTATGTAGAGAATCGCTCCTGAATCTTTTTCTTCGGGCAATCAATGAAACAAGGAAAGTTGGGTTTTTTTTGTTTTGTTTTGTTTTGTTTGCCTCCCTAAATTCTGTCATGGAATTTTCAAACCCATGTTGTCTGGTGGTTAGAGCCAAAGAACTGGCAACTATTCCTGTTCCTGCCATTGATTTAGCTGATTTAACTGGCAATCCACTCTGATTCCAATTATTAATAAGTGCAACTGCTTAATTAGAACCCAGGGTTTGCCATGTTGTATCAGATCAATGCTACTAGCTTAGTAACCTGGCTCCTGCTGTTTCAAATCAGAGCAATCAGCCATCTACTTTGGTACCTAGCTTCTTGCTGGACTAGATTGGACCATTCATAAGATAAGTCTGGAATCCCACTTGTAGCAGAGGCCGGCATCTGGTGCTTCAGAGGAATATGCTTAGTGAATTGTGCAGTTTTTACTGCAGCATGCTTATCTAGTCATTAAATCATCCAGCTCTCTTTAAAATCCATAAACAGCCCATCTATCTATTTATATGGCCTTACCACTGTAGTATCTGAGTGCATACAGTGGTGAACTCTCTGACCTCCTGCAATGGGATTTTCCATGACTGCATGCTTTGCGAAGATGTTTGTCTTCGTATTCCTTCTACGTGTGGAGCACCTGTTATTAAATGTTAGTGACTCCCCTGTGGTTGTATTACGAGACACAGCATGGAGGAGGAGTTCTTGTTGTTTGTATTGTAGTACTGTCCAGAGGCGCCAGTGGGGAATCAGGGCCCCATAGCACTAGGTACTGTCCAACCATGTAACAAAAGGACTGCTCCAAAGAATTTACGATAAAAATATTTGTATTACGCAGCACCTAAAGAGTCCTAGTCATGGACCCGGACAGGACCTCACTGTTGGGTGTTTGTACAGAGCCTAGCACAATAATTGTCTTTGTCCTTCTTTCAAAAACTGTCCTTAACCAGAATGATTAAGAGTCTTTGGATACTTACCATGCACATAATCCTAAATCTTCACTGGGCTGCCATTGTGAAAAAGTGGCTGCACACTTAAGGGTTAACAAATGTAGATCAAAGGTGATGGCTTTGCCTAGCTGGGCTGCATAGCATTGTAAGAACTGATGTCCCAGTTACTGAAACTTTAAAAACAAAACTATGTTTTATTGCAGGAAATGTGTTCCAACCCGCAGTTCATTGTTGATGGAGCCACCCGCACAGACATCTGCCAGGGAGCCCTCGGTAGGGATGCTGCTGGCTTCCCCTTGGAGGGGGGGGTGTCTCACTTATTATTAGTGCTGGTGTTGATAGACTGGGAAGAAGGGAATCTGGATTCTTGCTGATGGAGAAATGTTGCTCCTAAGTGCTTGCTTGTTTTTGCTTAGTGGTTTCACATGAATGCTGGAATAGGTGCATCTCTGAAGGACTCTTAAACATGACTAGCCTCTCCTGCTTCCTTCTTTTATAAAGCCTTTAGAGATTATCTGTATGTCCAGCTCCTCCTTCCCCCGATTCCGTGTTTGAGGAAGGATGGCCCAGTGGTTAGGGTGTTAGCCTGTGGTTCAAGAAATCAGTCTCTCCAGTTCCATATTCTGTGATGAACCTCCTGTGTGACCGTAGCCATATCACTTAGTTTCTGAGTGCCTCAGTTTTCACATCCAGTAAAATGGGGATAATGGCATTTCCCTCCATCACAGGGCTATTGGTAGGATAAATAAGCTAATGATGCACTTGGATACTACAAAAATGGAAGCCTGAAAGTAACATAAGAATAAGATAGAGGGGCAATTAAAACATTCAAACATCTCTGTTCTAGCAGAGAATCCTTGTCCTGCATATTCTTATGTTGGGTATTAGGTCCATACGAATTAATGAAATAATTAAATTGTATTGTGCAAGTACCTAGGAATCCCAGTCACAGACCAGGATCCGCTTGTGAGATCACTGTACCATCCTAGAACGAAACAGTGGTCCTTTTCCCCCAAAAGCTTACAATTTCATCTCCTTTATGCCCAATCCTACAATGAGATCCTTCTGGGAAGGCTCCTGTATGGAGCTCCTGATAACTTCATTGGGGCTCTCGGAAGGATCCATCCACATGGAGCTTGATGCAGGACCTGGGTCTTGGGCAGGGACTAGGCATATGAGTGCACAGAGGGGCTTGACTATTCCATGATTTCCCCCTTCTCCCTCATTATAGGCTGCCATGAGGCCTGCTGTGCAAATCTCAGTAATTCCAAGCTTCCTTTGCAGCATATTCCTGCAGTTATTAGCTGTTTCCAGTCCTGCGAGACTGCATGCTCCCAGTTCTTCTCTCCTTGCAAGCTCTGGTTTCTAATGGGCTAGTCCAAATCATCAGATCACCAGGTGTAACTTTAAATAGTACAGTAGATTGGATTTAATGTGACACACAGTATCTTTCTCCCGTCTGTGAAATATCATAGTTCCCTGAGCACAGAGAAATGTGGGGGGAATAAGAAGGGGAAACTGTACTTTTTTTTTTCTTGCAACTACACAATTTTTACAAAGAAATTAGGTCTATTTGGGACTGACACTGACTTCTAACCCTCTGAATTTCCCCTGGATAAAAGGGAGTTAGTGATATGGTCAAGCTAAATTGCTTTCCAAGTGGTTTTAAGCCTTCTCTGCAATTCGTCCAGCAAGAATGTGTCTGACTCAATAACGATCTTCCTTTTTGCAACTCAAGGCCAGGTTACTGTTGGCACATTACACATAACAGAGAAGGAAAAAATGCCACAGAGATATGATTCCCCCCTCCCCCCCGCCATGAGATTTTAAAACAGGAAGAAAGGAGAGAGTGGTCCTGCTGTTTGCTGAGATGAAATAGTGATATTCTGTATCTGGTTTCCTTTACTGTAGTTTCTATTTAGTTTTATCGTTGGGTGCGGTATGTGCGCGTGTGCCCCTCTTCTCTGTAATGTTCTGTTTCCCAGCCTTAAATTATAAAATATGGATTAGAGAGAATGTTGCTGAGCTAGAGAAACCTAGGACTTGAAATGTACAAATTGTTATAATTATTTATTATAATTGGAGATAGGTATATATCTCCTAGAACTGGAAGAGACCTCAAAAGGTCATTGAGTCCAGCCCCTTCCCTTCACTAGCAGGACCAAGTACTTGATTTTTGCCCCAGATTCCTAAGTGGCCCCCTCAAGGACTGAACTCACAACCCTGGGTTTAGCAGGCCAATGCTCAAGCCACTGAGCTATCCCTCCCCCCTGATCTCTGCCTTTGGATGGATTATTCTAACTACTGCAGGTTGGAGGCTAAATTTGGATGAATTTAAACCAGAGGGCCTAGTGTTCTGAGCCAGATGGGCTCATCTACACACACACAAGCTGTGCTGCTCAAACTATATCAGTATAGTTCAAGCTGTACAACCCCCTCTGCCTTCCCTCCTGCCCCCAGCGTGGCGAGAGGTTGTACAGCTTTATACAGTTATACTGATGTAAAGGTGTTTAGATCAATATAGTTTATTTCTCTTCCATTCAGGAGTAATTATATCAGTATAAGGTACCTTTATGCCAGTATAATTGCATTCACACTAGGGATAGTAATGCTATAACTATATCTGTTTAAAATATATATATACAAAACCTGTGTGTAAACCAAGAGTGAAATTTTTCAAAAGTGCCTAAGTGACTTAGACCTTAAGAGACCAAGTCTCTCTGTCAGTGGGATTTAGGGTTCTAAGTGCCTAAATCCCATTTGAAGATGAATTTAGACATCTTTGGAAATTTTACCCCAGGCCTTTTGGGTTATGGGCTACTCCTGTAAGCGGCAACCTCTTCTGCTGAGTCCAGTCTATAGCCTGTTTGAATCACGCCTACTGCATGATTCTACTTCTATTAAAGGCAAGATTAGGGCCATCAAAGCAGAGGATGGGAAGGTGGAGGAGTCATCTATATAATAATACTGTGCACTTACATGGTGCCTTCCAGCTGAGGATCTCGGTGTGCTTTACGAGCACTAATACTTAACTTTAGCTCTGAACTTTGACCAGAAGAGGAATGCCTTAAGATTAACATGAAATGTTCCTAACCCAGGCACAAACCTAGTTTAGTAGAGCTCCCACCCCAGGGGAATACTGCACTCTTTCCAGGTATTGGACGCTGCCTCTGCATTGCTCCCAGACCTATTAGTCACATTTTAAATCAATATACAATGCAAAGATGCAATCCATTAAACACACAGAAGGCATTTTCCTCCCATGATGCACATTTTTTTTAAGTGTGTCTCAACGGGAGGAGAGTCTCTGAATTTGGAAGGTGTAACAGCAGCTGCATTGGAGTGATGCAAACTTTGGAGTCATACCAACTGGATATTTAGTACGCTGCAATGAGCTGTGTTCACCAGTAAGTTTGGCAGCAGCAGTCCTTCTGCCTGTGTTTTTTCTAGCCTGGGATGAGTGCTGCCCTGGATGAGGGAAGCCCCCTGACAGCTGCAGTCTAGTTCCTCCCAGTCAGCATGGGGGCATGTATGTCTGCCCTATGCCCCTCCCTACAGCAGATTGGCAGTTGGAGCAGGAATGGAGTCTAGCTCTGTGCAAATTCCATTAAACTTTAAATATCCCAGGAACACACTGGGGGAGGGGAGGCGGGGAAGGAGGTGTGTGGGGAATTAAACAATGCAGTTCTGATGTCCACTGGGCATGGATGTGGGAAGAAAATGGCATTAACAGCACCTGGCTGGTTGCCAGCTGCCACAGCTGTTTCTGAAAGTGGGTCCCAATACAGCATTCTTTGGACTTAAAATGCCTCATCTGCTTGTCCACTCCTTCCCATCTGCTGCTAGCATTCATCCATCTGCTCCTTTGCCACTGCACTGAAGCCGTCTTCAAACTGTCCCTCTGAGACTGTGCAGAAGCAGAGGAGGCAGCAAGTGTGGGCCAGCAGAGACCACTGAAAGCTTTGTAAGGAGCTGGCAGACAAGGTTGCAGCCTCACATCTGGCTTTTTCTACTCTGGTACTAAGTAGTTTTCTGGTCCCCAGTAAAGGTGAACAGCAAAGCCACAAGTTAAGCCCAAATTGCTATGGTAGCCTTGGACTCGTCAAGCTGTGGGAACACAGAAATTGGCAAACTGGATTAGACTAGGGGTCCAGCTAGCCCATTCTCTGACAGCAGCCAGCACCAGCTGGTTCAGAGGAAGGTACAAGAAATCCCATAATGATCAGAGATCCTCCCCCTCAGGAAACTGTCTTCCTAACCCTGTTTGAGATTGGCTGATGCCCTGATGCAGGAGGATTGATAATATCCCATCTTCATTTTTTTAAATTACTACTGTAACTTTGGAGAGTCTCGTTATCCATATAAATATCCAATCCTTTTTTAAATTCTGCTAAGCTCTTAGCCTCATGGATATCGTGGCAAGGAGTTCCACATGGTGTTCCATGGTGTTACGTAGGGATTTTTTTTGTGACACAAAAATAAGTTGTAAGTTATCTTTTCCCAAGCTTCACTTTGACCACGCTTCCTGGCACTGACATGCTGGGGTCTTGTTCTTTAGCTAAGGCAGTGCTCTAATGGTTAGAGCAAGGAGCAGCGAGATAGGTTCTGGGTTCTGTTCCTGGCTTTGCTATTGACTTGCAGCTCAACCCTGGGGCAAGTTGTTTCACTGCTTCATGAGGCTTTTTTTTTCCACGAGGACTGACTACACAGATGTACAGGGCTTTATTGATGTTTTCAAAAGCACTTTGAGATGAAGGGTGCTATGGACGTGCCAAGAGTCACTATTTTTATACCCTTTCCCTACAGTCTCCTTGGCTGTGCAGAGTGGCCTTGAGCTCTGTGGCCTGTTGATGGTACTAGTCATCTGATACTTTGTCTTCCACAGCAGATCCTGAATAAGTGTAACCAGTTGTAGTGGCATAGCTTAAAGTAAAACCTACCCTGGCTGAGATCCTCACCCCTATTCTGGCCCCTTTATGCTGCATAAAAGGGGCTCTAAAAGCTCCATATCTGGCCAGGGGAGGAACCTGCAAGCCCTGGCATGGGGGATTAAGACTGTGGGCACTGGGCAGGGTGTGTGTGTGTGTGTGTTAGGTGTGGGGCTGCAGTACATAGCGCTCCATAGATTCTGAGCTGAACTGCAGCCCATAGGGCACCCCCAGGAGGCTGCCATATGTTAGACTCTTGAGGCCGTCTCAGTTAGGCCAAGGGCTGCTCCAGCTTCTGGGAGCAGCCTAGGATCATGAGGGTTGTTTAACGCTCCTCTCTCTCTGGGCAGTGAGTTCTGGCCCAGCACAGGATCTCACCTCCCCCAACACTCAAGCAAAAACACTGTGCAAAGTGCACAGAGAACTGGATAAACTTGCTTGGGGACTGCAACTTATGAGGTACCTGGTCAAACTGTGAGGGGGCAGAAGCTCCAGTGGAAGGAAATTTCTCCTCTCATCTACATGGAACTATGAGTTTTAGGCAACTTGTGCATTTGAGGACCAAAATGGTTGTTTCTCTTATGCCCTTCACCTTGGATGTTCGTATCTCTGCTGAATAACAGCCACAGTGCAGAAATCCAAGGGGGCTTCCATCACTTTTGATCTTAAAACCAAGTGGATATCAGACTTTTGCTGAGTCAGACTAAAGCCCAGAATATCCCATTCATCATCAGCATTGCCATATTTTTGGTGCCATGTAAGTGAGAAGAGCAAATCAGCAGCAAAACTTGGAATGATCAGCCTTGGAAAACGAGGGTTAGGATGTGTGAGAACTTGCAGCAGGAGGCTTAGGAGAATGTCTGCATGGGAGCCCCGGGTTGCTCTGACTCATGTGGGGAATTGTGCAGCTAACCAAAACTAGCTGTACAATTGGTGTGTGGTTTATGCAAATATCTTTCTTTCCAGTGGGTGCCTGAATTGCCAAATGGCTCCGGTAACTTACAAGCCTGAAATCTTGCACTCCATTATGTTTGCTGCTTAACACCTTTTTATTTTTCTCTTGAGAATAAAATGTAACTGCCACATACCCTGCAGTTATTTGATCCAATGCAGCTAGGTTCTGCTGAATAAACGGTCGTGTTATTTCCCATCCTTGGTGCAAATTGAACTTTTTTGACTAACTTTTTTCCTTCTGCCTTCATTCAGGTGACTGCTGGCTCCTAGCTGCAATTGCTTCTCTCACCTTGAATGAAACCATCCTCCATCGAGTGGTCCCTCATGGGCAGAGCTTCCAGAATGGATATGCTGGCATCTTCCACTTCCAGGTGAGATGCTGGGATGTAAGAAAGTCTCGTCTCATCTGGTGTTGGACCCTGCTGCTCCCTCAGTTTACTTCCTTCCCCAGTAAAACTGCCACAACTGGTGCTTTTTTGAATTACTCTTCCCTCCTGGGATCTGGTTTATTTAATACAAAATAAGCGTTTAACTCAAAGCTAGAATCCCCAGCCTTCTTCTCCAAACGCAGCAGTTAAATTCAGCCTTCCTGAGCTCCCAGTTCCTTCTTAAGGGCTATGCTACCTGCCATGGCAGCAGGCAACTCCCAGCAGGTTCCTTCCCTGTCCCACTTTGATCCCATACCCCCTGAAGGTCTCTCTCCCTCTTTGTCTTTGCATCAGGGCCCAGGTCTCTCTCCAGGCTTATTCTGTTCTTCTTCAGAAAGGTCTCCCTCTCTTTGAAGCAGGAAAATCTCTTAGAGGAAGCCTCAGCCCTTCAACTACCATCGCATGATGCCTTCTCGTGATGCCTGGCCAACCACTGGGCCAAACCCATCACACATGCGGCAGATAACTAGGTCCAGATAGAGCTGAGGCCAACTCCCCTTAAAGGACTAGCCCACCCTATAACACTTGACTATTGGTATCTTTCCCAAAGATGCCCAAGTGAAAAGTGTGTGTGTATGTGTGAAAATAATGTGTGGACCAAAAAAAGGTTCCTATCAGGCTGTGTGATACCCATTTTGTATCATGTTCACTGGCACCTTTTAACAGTTGTAGCCTTAAAAACCTTGGATCATGTGTAGGACCAGCTTCCCCCAGGGTTTTGCAGGCAGGGGTGGAATATTAAACCTTGGTGGAAAGGTGTTGGCCTTATTTTATTAAGAGAGATTGGAAAGAGAGAAATCAGTAGCAACTTGTTACCTGCTAGAAACAGAGAGGTCTCTGGCAGCCTGAAATGCTCAGTTACCGATGAGAAATGCATGTCTTGAAGCTGGTAGGAAGCAAGAAAGCATGTCACCATCAGTAAGCAAAGACCTTAGAACAACTTACATAAGGCCATTTTTTCTGTATTAGTTTTAAACTAATATAGCTAAAGCAGACAACTCCTGGTGTAGATACGGTTATATAGGTATAAAGCTGCTTATACTGGTTTAGTTATTCTCTTTCTCACCTGTTAGATTGTTGGCTCTTTTTTTTACTTTTGTTCAGCACTGAGCACATTTTCAGTGCTAAACACCACCTGTAATTGTACCTTGTTGGTGCAATGCCAGTGGCTGTTGGGACAGTGATCCTAGTGGTTATCTTTGTGCTGCAGTTCCAGCTCTCCACCCTCAGCAGGAATTCAAAGTTAACACTAATGTCATTATTTATTTATTTTTGCTTTACCTGCACTGTTGTTTGTTTTGGGCGTAGTGCTGTGCATGTGTATTTAGCAGGAAGAAAATTGCTCTGATCTCTATCTAAACCAAGAAAGTTTTGTTTGGATAGTAAACCAGTCAGTTTAATCACCATTGAGCAATGGCCATGGGGTAAAGCCCAAGGCCTAGTGAATTTCACTGCTGTAGCAAAGCTGATTCATTATTCATCACGGTTACTCCCATTCTGTGCAGGGAGTGCCAGGCTGGGAAAGGAGGGAGGATAGAGAGGGACCAAATAAAGAGAAATTACAAACGTTAGCAGCATCTAGATTTGGCCCATGTAGGCAGAAGCACAGTCTGAACACAGGTCCACAAGTGGCAGGGGGAATCACTAGGTAGGGCACTGAACTGGGACTTTGAAACTTGGATTCTGTTCTTGGCTCTGCCTCTGACTTGCCATGTGACCTTGGGCAAGTCACTTCCTCTATGTATTTGTCTCTGTACAACATCTAGCACAATGGGTCCCTGATCTCAGATGAAGCCAGGAGCTGCTATTGTAACAATAAAGGTCTGGGAGCCAGGAACGCTTGGTGCTATTACCAGTTCTGACAAGAATTTCAGTGTGAGATTTAAAGAGCTCAGTCAATTTAGCTGATCAAAAAAATAAATGAAGTGACTTGATCACAGTGTAAGTATCTTCATGGGGGGAAAAAGACCTGGGTACTAAAAGGTGCTTTAATCTATCAGAGGAAGGCATAACAGGAACCAATGTCTTGTTAGAAGAAGATGATCCTAAAGCCAGCCTAACTCCAGTTAGAAATAAGGCCATGCGTTTTCAACAGCAAGGATGATTAACCATTGGAACGAACACGCCAGGGAAATAGCAGATTCTCCATCTGTTGCGGTCTTCAGCTCAAGCTGGGAAGAGATGCTTTAGTCAGACATAAGTCACTGGGCTCAATACAGGGGTGAATATACTCTGGCCTATCTTCTACAGGAGGTCAGACTAGATGATCTAATCGTCCCTTCTGGCCTTAAAATCCATTCATTTAAACTAATTATGTAAAGTACTTTGCAGCTATAAAATGCTGAATGTGTGGCTCTAGTTCTTTACCAGATCATCTAACCAGGCTACTTTATAAAATGGCCTATAGTTAATGTAGGTAGAAATTTGGCATGACAATTCTGTGTTGTCGCCTTGGCAAATATCAGCTGTATTGTGAAGTGACAGTTACGTATTCTGTGGCATTTCTACTTGGAAAACTGGAATTTAAAACTCTTTATCAGCTATTTTAATATTAACTTTAATTGGAGGGTTAGCACCTTCTCTGCACCTTCATATTACCGAAGTGTTGACATCACTGGAGGCTGGAATTTAAGATACCATGTTAGGCACCTTAGAAATCCTAAACTTGACTGACTAATTTCAGGATCATGATATTTCTGGGCACTTGAATAAAATAAAAAGCATAAAATCTTGATCTGAGGTCTTACTGCATAGGAGAGGAACTGCAACTGCACTGATGCCTTTCTAGGTACCTCCTAGGGCACGTCTGCACTACGAGATTATTCCGATTTTACATAAACCGGTTTTGTAAAACAGATTGTATAAAGTCGAGTGCATGCGGCCACACTAAGCACATTAATTTGGCGGTGTGCGTCCATGGTCTGAGGCTAGCATTGATTTCTGGAGCGTTGCACTGTGGGTAGCTATTCCATAGCTATCCCATAGTTCCCGCAGTCTCCCTCGCCCCTTGGAATTCTGGGTTGAGATCCCAGTGCCTGATGGGGCAAAAATCATTGTCGCGGTGGTTCTGGGTAAATGTCGTCACTCATTCCTTCCTCCGGAAAGCAACGGCAGACAATCATTTCGCGCCCTTTTTCCCTGGATTGCCCTGGCAGACGCCATAGCATGGCAACCATGGAGCCCGTTCAGCTTTTTTTTTCACTGTCACCGTATGTGTACTGGATGCCGCTGACAGAGGCGGTACTGCAGCGCTACACAGCAGCATTCATTTGCCTTTGCATGATAGCAGAGACGGTTATCAGTCGTTCTGTACCGTCTGCTGCTGCCATTGTAAATTGGCAATGAGATGACGGTTATCTGTCGTTCTGTACCATCTCTGCTGCTGTCATGGGTGCCCTGGCTGAGAGTCGGCCGGGGCGCAAAGACAAAAATGGGAATGACTCCCCGAGTCAATCCCTCCTTTATGGTATCTAAAAATAGAGTCAGTCCTGCCTAGAATATGGGGCAAGTGTACTAGAGAACCAGTGTATCAGAGAACCAGAGAGCACAGCTGCTCCGTGTCAGATCCCGCAGAAATGATGAGCTGCATGCCATTCTAGGGGGCCCCTGCAACAACCCCACCGTTGCTTCCCTCCTCCCCAACCTTCCTGGGCTACCGTGGCAGTGTCCCCCCATTTGTGTGATGAAGTAATAAAGAATGCAGGAATAAGAAACACTGACTTTAGTGAGATAAAATGAGGGGGAGGCAGCCTCCAGCTGCTATGATAGTCCAGGCAGGACATTAAAGGTGTGGGGGAGAGGAGCCCAGCATCCCGCTGCTATGATAGTCCAGGCAGTACAGAATCTTTTCTTTACACATGAAAGGGAGGGGGCTGATGGAGCTCAGCCCCCAGTTGCTATGATGAGGACGGTTACCAGCCGTTCTGTACCATCTACTGGGAATGACCGGGAGTCATTCCTATTTTTACCCAGGCGCCCCCGGCCGCCCTCACCTGAGGCCAGCCAGGAGCACTCACGGGCTGATGATGACAAGGATGGCTATCAGTCCTTATGTACTGTACCGTCTGCCACCGGGGGGGGGGAGAGAGGATGCTGCTGTTCACTGCCGCAGCACCGCGTCTACCAGCAGCATGCAGTAGACATAGGGTGACATTGAAAAAAGTCAAGAAACGATTTTTTTTTCCCTTTTCTTTCACGGGGGGGGGGGGGGGTAAAATGACGAGATACCCTGAACCACCCCGGACAATGTGTTTGACCCTACAGGCATTGGGAGCTCAGCCAAGAATGCAAATGCTTTTCGGAGACTGCTGGGGACTGTGGGATAGCTGGAGTCCTCAGTACCCCCTCCCTCCCTCCATGAGCGTCCATTTGATTCTTTGGCTTTCCGTTACGCTTGTCACACAGCACTGTGCTGTGGACTCTGTATCATAGCCTGGAGATTTTTTTCAAATGCTTTGGCATTTCGTCTTCTGTAACGGAGCTCTGGATAGAACAGATTTGTCTCCCCATACAGCAATCAGATCCAGTATCTCCCATACAGTCCATACGGGAGCTCTTTTTGGATTTGGGACTATATCGCCACCCATGCTGATCAGAGCTCCACACTGGGCAAACAGGAAATGAAATTCAAAAGTTTGCGGGGCTTTTCCTGTCTACCTGGCCACTGCATTCGAGTTCGGATCGCTGTCCAGAGTGGTCACAATGGTGCACTGTGGGATACCACCCAGAGGCCAATACCGTCGATTTGCGGCCACACTAATCCTAATTCGATATGGTAATACCGATTTTAGCGCTACTCCTCTCATTGGGGAGGAGTACAGAAACCGGTTTAAAGAGCCCTTTATATCGATATAAAAGGCCTCGTTGTGTGGACGGTACAGCGTTAAATCGGTTTAACGCTGCTAAAATTGGTTTAAACATGTAGTGTAGACCAGGCCTCTCTACTGATGCTCTTACCAATGAGGAATGAAACCAGGCTGATTATCAAGAATTTGTGCTTGCTCTGTGGGCAGCCTTCAACTGAACTATCATGTTTTTGTCCTGAAAGTTAGACTGATTTGGACAGAGGCCAGTTTCTGTGAGCTGAGTTTCTGCCATGACTAAGCAGTGTAGAAACCCTGAAGAGTGAAGTAGTTATTCTGAATTTCATTAAAACAAATTGAAAATTGTTTTTGACAATTGAAACACTTGAAGGGAGTAAGTGCTTCCCACAGAGGGAGACCAATAGTTCTAGTGAGAGCAATGCTTACTTGTATAGTGTACGTTCCCTCCCTAGCTCTGCCAATGCACCTCAGTACTGATCTGCACCAGTCTGTTCTATCCCAGCCAGCCAGCACCTCTGCCAATGTCCGTGTATTCTGAAATGCAGCTATCTACCCTTGAACTACCATTTCTGGCTCTCTTCTAGGCACAGACTAGGGTGTGTTTTCTCATCTGGACAATACGTTGACTAGGGGCTAAGTTAAAACCACCAAATTCATTTAAACTTCCCCAATCTCCCCTGGTGAAAGACTGGTGCATTAACACACAAGGTCACCCATTCCTTTCCCCTACCCCAAGCTTATTCTGTATTAGCCCACAGCTACAGAACCTGCCTCATTAGCACAAATGCTAGAAACTCATGCTTTTAGTTGTGGTGATCCCCAGTTCAGTCACCAGTTGTTGGTCAAGATGAGGCCTTCACAACAGGACTGTAAGAGGAAGGATGGTCAGGTAGTTAGGGCATTAACACAGAATCTAGGAGACCTGGGTTCGAGACCTTTCTGCCCTAGATTTTGTGTGACCTTGGGCAAGCCACTTAGCTTCTCTGTGCCTCAATTCTCCCTCTATAAAATGAGAAGAAGAGTTCTTGCCTACCTCAAGGGCTGAGGATAAATATATTGAGTGTGATGTGTGCAGACACTACAGCAATGGGGGTCATCTAACCACCAAAAAAAATAAAAATGGGCCTGACTCTCCATCTTGTTGCTTACTCGTGTGCAGAATTATACTAAATAGGCTGTAAAATGCTGCTAAATAACCATAGGACTATTTGGCACAAGTGTTAATGATTGCACAATGTTCAAGGCATGTGGGTCTGATTCTCTGTTTTTAAAATTGTACCTTCCTTGTGCACTGTGACCGAACCACACCCAGCTGAGTTACTAATCACACGTCCAAAGGTAACTGCACAGCTACAGAACCTTATTTCCCAGTCCCACGAGCTGTGCATTTAACACTTCATGCAGAGGATGACAGTGCAATGTTTTGATTTCAACCTGTACCTGCTGGCTGTGAGCAGATGTCATACTCCATCACATCAGATAATGGAAGATCGCATTATCACACCACGCTCCATTCAAAGTTTGCTACAGTTCAGCAGCAGAAACAAGCAGGATTTTTTTTTTTTTTTTGGAAGCATATATAAAATATTGTTAAATCCATCTACTCCACTAAGGAGCGGCATTCCCATTGACTTTCACTTAAAAGAGTGACTCTGAAAAGGACTTAGGGGTAACAAGATAACATGAGCTCCCAATGTGATACTGTAGCTAAGATGATGAACATAATCCTTCAATGTATAAGATGGGGACTACAAAGTGAGAGTAGGGAGATGGTATTGTAACAATTCAGGGCAACTGCACCTGTATTTTCCACCTCTGTGATCCAGCAACGGCACCCACTTTAGGCTTATAGCTACCTATTCATGGGGTCTCTTGAGTGAAGACGCATATCTCTCTTTCTCTCCCCGCCTCCCTTCTGACTGGGATATTTCCACACTGCATAGTCCCTTGACCATCCTGTGATATCCTCAGCAAAAGACAGGCTGCTTAAGCAGGCTTCTTTTTCCTTCTCTTCAGAGATGTTTAACAGTATAGTTACCACAGTTAAGCTACCACAGCGCTCCTCCTAAGCAAGCACATTTTATCCTTAAGGTAAAAGCAATACAGAGAAAACACATTAAAAACAATAAAAGAAACTATATACCTGCTAATAAGCTTACCAGAGATCGTCCCAACTGCAGCACCAACTCCAGGTGGGGCAGTCCTTCGGCCTCCACCCAGCAGTTTTTCTGTGATTTCAAGTTCATCACACCCTTTGCTCTGAACAAGAACTCCCAAGAAACTCACTCATTTATCCAGTTTGGGTCTTTGAAAAGACTAATCAGTAATCAGCCAAACAATGGGTCTCTGCTCAAAATGCAGCTTAAAAAAGTCAGATTCGAGATGAGTCATTTGCATTCCCTTCACTCCCATGTATTTCCTAGGAAATCCACTGCACACACATTGTCCCCAAAAGTCCTTTGATGTTCTTGGTATCTCCCAGAAATTGCATTAATCCTGCCTTCCTCCTAAAGAAGTTCTATGCAATTCCATCGTAGTGCACAAACATTTGCATTTTCAGTACAATGGACTCCAACAATATTAAAACTATTCCATAAGGTTTAACTTAGTTCAGTGAGGTTGTATTTGATTCCATAACGTTTGTCCAGGATACTGCATATGTGTCACAGGTATTACTTCTGGATGTAGCATTGATGAGACCATTACTAGATTCCGTGTTCAGTTCTTGTGTCCATACTTCAAAAAGGATGTTGGAAAAATTGGAAAGGGTTCAGAAAAAAGCTACAAGAATTATTCAAGGTCTGGTAAACATACCTTATACTGAGACTAAAGAAGTTACAAATATTTTGTTTATCTAAGACAGGAGTCTCAAAGTGCCAGCCTGCGGGCCATCTGCGGCCTGAGAACCTCCCCAGTGTGGCCTGCAGGGCTGCAGCAATTTTGGGGCCAGATCTCTCCCTTGGGCCCTCCTGCTGCCCCTGGATGCTCCCCCCCACCCCACATTCCTCGGGAGATTTAAAATGGCCCGGGGCCCCACCCACCACCGGTAGTGCCACAGAGCTGAGCGGCGTTCTGTGCACTCGCTTCATGTGGCTGCTGGCCCCTCCCTGCAGCCCTAGGGCGGGATGGGGTAGGGCTGTATCTCCACACACTGTCAGAACCCTGAGTGTCCCTGTGGCCAATGGGAAGCTGCAGGGGTGGTACCTGAGGGCAGCAGCACATGGAGGCTCCCCAGCCCACCCCACCTTGAAGCCCCAGGTAAGCACCGCACCCCCTAACCCTTTCCCAGAGCCTACATCCTGTCCCCACACACCCCTAGCTCCCAAACTCCCTCCAAGAGCCTGCACCCCAAGCCTGCACCCCCTCCCCACAACCCCCCAAACTCCCTCCCAGAACCTGTACCCTTCCCACAGACCACCTCCTGCCCCCAAATTCCCTCCTAGAGCCTGCACCCCCTTCCCAGAGACCCCCAACCTGCCCCCAAACTCCCTCCCAGAGCCTGCACCCCCTTCCCACACCCCCCAACCCCCAAACTCCCTCCTAGAGCCTGCACCCCTTCCTACACACCCACTCCCACCCCCAAACTCCCACCCAGAGCCTGCACCCCGCCTCCCTCCCACAGCCTGCAATCCCATCCCCTCCTCCTGCACCCCAATCCTCTTCCCCACCCAAACTCCCTCCCAGAGCCTTAGGCAGATGGGAGATGGAGTTTGAGGGGGTGGGTTCTGGGTGGCATGAGTGACATTATTGGCCTGCTGGGAAGATTTGAGGACTGGCATTGGTCCTAAGGTAAATTGAATTTGAGACTCCAGATCTAAGAGATAGTTTAGAGGTGACTATACTATGTTCTACATACAAGTATGTTTCTACATGGAAGAGATTTCTAATAGTAGACAGTTCTTTTATCTAGGAGAAAAAAGCATAATGAGATCCAATGTTTGGGAGCTGATTCTACATCCAAACAGAAATGCCATCAAGTGTAATGTCTCACAAGCTCAGCCAATTAATGAAAATTTCATTTCTGGTTCAGATTCACAGGGTACTTGGGCAATAATTCATCAAGATACTTAAGAACATGGTAACTTTAAGTATGTGAGTAGTCCTGCTGAAGTCAGATAAATTAGACACATGCTTAAAGTTAGGCACTTGCAAAAGCACTTTGCTGAACTGAGGCTTCAGACAACTCCATGACCTTTTTGCCCATTAACTGTAAGGACTGAATGGAATCTTAGTGCTCCATCCCTTGACTTGGAAAGTTTGGGGGGTTTAATTACCACACAGTTGTTTGGGCAGCAGCAGTAACAAATAGACTGGGCCCTTTGCCAGACCTCTGCAAAGAACATGACCTTCTCCTTTTCATAGCCTTTGCATCCTGCAGTACCAGTGTGAGTAGCATGGGGTACAGCAAAATTAGCCATGCAAACATTTGTATAAGTTGATTAGTGTCCATGTTTACACAGTGGTATTATAAAAATGAATTCTTCTCTCAAAATAGGTTTGTCTACACTAGAATTGAAACTGTGTTTGACAAGAACTGCTAAACACGCACTAAACAACCTCGCTCACCAGACACTGCCCACACAATTCTTTCCCTGGGCAGATGAGATGGAGAATGAACCACATGTACTAGATATTAACTATGTTGCTTAACGCATTTTTGGAAGGCGTTTGGACAATATGATGAGGGTGACCTTAGAACCTGTAGCTATTTTCACCATCAATTTGCATACATCTATCTCTCCTCTGTGCAGATCTGGCAGTTTGGGGAGTGGGTGGATGTTGTAGTGGACGATCTTCTCCCGACGAAGGATGGGAAGCTGGCTTTTGTACACTCGGCACAAGGCAATGAGTTCTGGAGTGCCCTACTCGAGAAAGCTTATGCCAAGTAAGTGCCAGCATCTGGGCTTGCCTAGCTCTGCTTTGGAAATGGCCAAAATATACCAAGCACTTGGCTGGTGGATATTTCCTGACTAGTGTGGCCCAGAGTGTGTCAGCAATGGGAAAATTCTAACTATCCGCCTTCTTCATTCTCACTCAGGGTGAATGGCTGCTATGAAGCTCTGTCTGGAGGAAGCACCTCAGAGGGCTTTGAAGACTTCACTGGAGGGGTCACAGAATGGTACGAGCTTCGGAAACCCCCCAGTGACCTTTATCAAATTATTCTGAAAGCTCTGGAAAGGGGATCTCTGCTTGGCTGCTCCATTGATGTGAGTTCTTGTTTTGTAGGGTATCCTGCACCTTTTTCTTATTGGTTGTGGTGACGGGTGAGTGGGTCTTGGACTATTTTAATAGGCTGGGGATTTGGGGCTGCTCATTCTCAAAACAAGGCAGTGGCTCAACCATCCCTTGGCTCCTGGTCATCTAGCTGGGCATGTTGAGTTCCTTTGGCAACCATTCAATGTGGGCACACATACACAGGCAAACTCCTCTTGGTGTCTGCTGAACTCAGGCTAGCAGTGCAGTAGGGATGCAGCAGCTTGATTTACAATAAACCAGATGCCAATCCAATTTCACTCTGCTAATCCAGTCACTCTTTGTAGTTCAAGTGTTGTTTTGCAGTGTGGTTGCTTTCACTGGAGCTAACCTAGCTTGACTTGAGTGTACTCACCCAAGCTAACTGCTGCAGTGAAAATAAACCTTCAGGCTCACATTGAGGCCCCCTCCCTAAGCAGGCTCTCAAGCCCATATTCATCAACAAAAACAGAGCTTTGTTCCAAAATGGCTGATAAGTTTTGGAAACAAATGGAGCACTCATCATGGCTGCTGAGATATGTGCATCTCCTATGAATATTTACAGCAAATCCCCAAGTCCCACGTTAGAAGAAATGTTTTATAACAGCAACAAAGCCTTCCAGTGTTCAATGATTCACTGACCATCAGGAGGTTAAAGTCACTTAACCTTTGGCTTCATGGACTGCCTGCAGTGTGCACATACACACGCTGCCATACATTGCAGTGCCCGTCTTTTCTCAAGGCTGAGATTCATGCACTGAGGGTTGGGACCATGGCTCTTTTCATCTCCATCCTGTCTTCTGGAAAATTGTTGTTTTCTGTTTTGTTTGTTGTTTAGCCTGTATGGCAAAGGTGCATAGAGTCCTGGGTACATGTGCTTTTACATTCTGCACCAGTCCAATAAGTGTGTCTGGTGGTGATGGTTGCATATATACTGTAGGAAACTGCACTTAATCTAAATTTGCTTCAGAAAGTAACTCTGCTGGAATTCCCTCAGGTGACTTCCTGGAGCTCACGGATGCATGCGCCAATCTCATGTTAACCTGTCTACCATCTCTTCTAACAGCAAACGTCACTTCTTCCTTAGCTCAGATACACATACGAAGTGCAGAGAGTTCTTAACCATTGCCTGTTTGTTTGCTGTTTCCATACCAACTGTACATGATGGCCATCTTGTGGTTCCCCCTCTTGCTGGTCAGCCAGTGGGATTTTTCCTAGGGGAGTTATTGCCTGTATACCATGGGCCTGTTCAATAACATGATGGTCTCTGCTATTTGTAATAGTAACATGATGGGTTCTACATATATGATGACAACAGGATGAGCTCCAGCACTATTGCTGAAATAACCTCTTTTGTTAATCTAGAATTCTCAATTCAAATAAAAGGCTGAGATGAAGTTGTTTTCTTTCCCTTGACCTGATCTGTGCATGGGAATTCAATAGCAGGAAACACCTTCTTTTGCTCACAGCATCAAGAGCACTCATTAGCCAGCACTCCTAACTCAAAATGTTCCCCTCAGGTTTCCCCCAGGGTCAGCCACCATGCTTTCAGCTGCTCTATTAGACAGAGAGAGGAAGATAGTCTTTCTTGTCTGTTGCACCTTCTCCCCCATACACCAAACGGCAAGTCTACCTACAAAATTAAGTTGATCTCCATTACATCAGCGTACAGCCATCGTGGTAATTAAATAGCTTTTCCATAGACACACTACACTCTGTGTGTCAGCGGTGTGCATCCTCACCAGGAGTGCTTGCACTGATTTAACTGTCAGTGTGGGGCATTGTAGGTCTGATTCTGAAAGGCAGCAACAGTCGATGTAAGCAACACAGTGTCTACGCTGACGCTCTGTCAACCTAACTACAATGACTTAAGTGCTACACCTCTCACGGACGTGGAGTTGTTAAGCTGGTGTAGTGGGCGAGTTACGTTGGTGGAAGCTGCATTTTGGTGTGGATGCTGAGAGTTAGGTCAATGTAAGCTGCCTTACATCAATCTAACTCTGTAGTGTAGATCAGGGCTAAAATGGGTCTTATGTTTATAGTTGTTAATTGAAGGATGAGTTCAGCCTTAATCCCATAACAATGCATCACCCAGCTCATAACGCCATAAAGTTTCAAGAGTATCTGCATTCATTTTAAAAGATCTTATAAATGACATAGAAAAGACCCAGAGGAATGTTTCTCAACCAGTGGTTCATGACCCCCAAGGGTGTCATGAAAGGCAATCAAGGAGGATTTTGCAGCGTTGGACATTTTATTACAATCTAAAGCAAAAAAAATCTTGCTCCCTCATTCTCTGCACACGCTTAACCTTCAAGGTCAGTTATTCTGTCAGCCCTGAAAACACACCTACGTCAACTACATGGGCTTCTAATTAATATTTTTTTTTTTACTCTTTGATAGTAAATATGGGGTGGGGTGGAGGGTTCAATTTTTTTTATTTTGAATAAAGGGTCATCAACCTAAAAAAAGGTTGAGAAACACTGCCCTAGAGCAGCTGGGAGGGAGCAAGGCTCCACATCCAAAAAAAAAAAATGCTGTTGTTTAGATACCACAGTGATGGTTGCACTGTAAAAATCCGAACAAAATAAAACAGTGGCATGTTGGCTCATTCATACATGTTCAGCTGTGGTCCTTGTATGAACTGGGGTTTATTCTGTGTGTGTGTGTGTGTGTGTGTGTGTAAACTAAGTTTGAGTTAATATGTCTTTTCTTTTAGGGACAGAGGTGAAGCCAATGATAACTTTAACATGTATTCTTGTGTCCTTTTTTAAATGTAGATTACCAGTGCTCTTGACATGGAGGCTGTAACATTTAAAAAGCTGGTGAAGGGTCATGCCTATTCGGTCACAGGAGCCAAACAGGTACAGTTTTCATTCCCTTGAAGAGTTTGAAGAGAGGGTGTGTTGTGCAATAGTTAGAACAGGGAATCGGGTCTCCTGGTTCTATACCCAACTCTGCCGCTGTGTGACCTTGCAAAAGCCACTTCACCTGAGCCTGCTCAGCTACACAGTAGGAACAATAATATCTCAGACACCCATGTCCTGGGATTTAAATCATGAATGTTTGAGAGTCTCAGGTATAAAGCAGCTTAAAAAGATGAAATATGTTGTGTGTTGTCTGGAGAGATTTGCAAGACCTTTGGAAAGAATCAGAACTGCAGCGTTTATCGTGGGGTTATAGAGCTAGGATTAATAAATAGTAAGTCAAACAGAAGAGGAGTGGGTGCAGTACACGGGCAGATCCATATTTCATTGCCCACCCCATCTCGAGCGGCTCTGCTATAGCAGGTCTTTGTGGCAGAACCACCTAGCATGTATTTTATTACAAGTGTGTGACTTTGCAGAAAATAAGTGGAGTTCATTTTTTTTCCTGTCTGAGGTAATAGGGTGACCATCAACTATTGCTTAAATCCCATGAGACATGCCAGGATTGGCACATTAACACACATTCCCCAGCTTTGTTTCACTCATGCCCTCTGCAGCAATTAGATGCCCTGGTAGTTTCAAGGGAATGTGAGGTTAAAAATCATAATGCATTAAAAAAACAGCCTATACCTTTGAACCAGCAACTAACTTTTTGAAGCTATCACCTTAAAATCTCTGCACGATTTAGTATTTTGTATCTGAGTATTAAAAATAAGGCAACATTTTTTGTTTCTTTATTCGTTTGTAATCTTGGATTGTCACTTCTGACAGATTTCACACAATGTACAAATCACTTTCTGTGTGTTACTTAGTAACACTTTTGGATTACTAAAGTTGAAAGAATTTTAAAATCTCATATACTTCTTGATGCCTATATGTGATTCACCAAGACTGTGAAACTAGACTGGTCAGTTTTAAAGCACAATGCTACCTGCTATGTATGGTTTCTAAACATCTTCAGAGAAATATATATACACCTAAGGATACCCTGAAAATGCCCCTTTAAAACACTGCCTGCAATTGAATCAGAACCTTATTAGCTATAACTATGTTTAAATATGACTGTAGCTAATAAGGTCCTGATACCACTGTGGCTAGGGCCTTAATTAGTGGAGCACAGTGACATGGATCCACACAGTTCTTGGTCATAAGAAATAGTGTTCTCAGTATCTGATCTGTTTTGTTTTTTACTAAAGCATTCATCCCAATAGTATCCAAATTCTGCACAACAGTTTCTGCCGAGTGAAAAAGTTGTTTTAATTTAAAGCTAATGACAGTTTTTCTTCCTCAAAGCACTCTCACATTAAAAGCTAGTTATGTTTTTCTCCTCTCCATTATAGTCTTTTGCTTGACAGTTCTTTGTGCACCTGGCTGTAAGGCATAAATGCTACAGAAAGCAAGTATTACTGTATCTCTAAGTGGATATCTGTGATTACAGATTAACTACCGAGGACAGAGTGTTAATCTAATTCGAATGCGAAACCCATGGGGAGAGGTGGAATGGACTGGAGCCTGGAGTGATAAGTAAGGATCAACTCCTTTTTATACAGATTCTGAATATCATAAGTGCTGGAACTAGGGGTGCTGCGGATGGTGCCACAGCCCCTGGTTTGAAGTGGTCTACAGTTTGGTTCAATGGCTCTCAGCAGCCGCACTATACAAATTGTTCCAGCGCCCCTGCTGAAGATTGGAGGGGAAAAATAATAAATAAAATTTCCTCTTGGTGGAAGGCGTCAGCTTGACAGGTCTAGACACTGAACTTCCACAGCACATAGGTTAGGTAGCAATCAGGCTTCCCACGCACAACCCTTGCTAGCATGTCTCCACTCTGACTTAAAAGGAAGATCTGAAGTTGAGGATAGTTCCAGCCTTGTACACTGCTGCAGCTGGCGAAAAGGGGACCAAATAGTTCTAACTAAGATAATGATTAATGAGCTGTAGATATCTGCCCACTAGGAATTGGACTGCAGCTGTATCAATTCACTTCATGTAGGCTCTCCTTGCTTAGATATCAAGGTGATAAGGACCTTGGATAAATGGCAAATAGCTGTCAGAAAGGAACATTACCAGTCTGTATCAGAATTAGTGACCTAGAGGTAAAAGGCTTTATCTATTGCAAATTTGTTCAGTCCCCAGCATGTACATTTAACAAATAAATAAAAATCGCAAGACGAATCATTCCAGTGCACACACAATTCTCCCCCTATGGAGAGGATGAGAGACAGAATGAACCATGTGTGACAGATATTAGTCACATTGCTTAATCCACTACAGAAGACCCTCAGATATTATGGTGATGGGGATGATATACGAACCTATTACATACACCACCCAATAATATTAATGATCAATGCGTTTTGAGTTTTCCAGTGATACATTACATGCCACCCTTTGGGTAAATATCCTAACAACAATGTGCCACCTGACACTGGGGTGCTCTTATGGTCACATCTTTATAAAACAGAGGTATTTTGGTTGGATCCTACACCCAGTTTGTGGAACTGGAAATAATCTGCTGAGCCACAGCACAGGAACAGCTTGGAATACAGACCACACATGTCTGCAGCCAGTAATGATGATATTTTTCTTACTAATGAACAATGTGGGATGATAATGTTTCCCACAATGGGCCAAATTCAGCCCTGTTGTAAACTGGCAGAGCCAGGGCAATGGAGTTGCACCTCCTTCTTCCAGAATTTAATTTACTGTGAGTTGTTCAAGCTTCAGGACTCACGGCATGTTTGAACTGCTTCCCCCCTGCAGCTCTTCTGAGTGGAACATGGTGGACCCATCTGTGGGACAGCAGCTAAGGATTAAAATGGAAGATGGGGAATTCTGGTAAGCGGAAAGTACAATGTGCACTAATCCTTATTTTACACTTGCGTGACCAAGTTAAAAAGGGTTTTAAAATGCACAAATAAACTCAGATGCTGTTTTTTTAAATTTGTCTTAATTGGTGTTTTTACCAGTGAAAACCTATGCTACAGGAAGCAAATGTTTTTGCTGCCAATGAATCTCAGTGCTGCCTGGAATCAATTTTGTGCTCTTTTGGAGAGTGGCACTTGGCTAACCATAGAATATCAGGGTTGGAAGGGAACTCAGGAGGTTATCTAGTCCAACCTCCTGCCCAAAGCAGGGCCAATCCCCAACTAAATCCCCAAATGGCCCCCTCAAGGACTGAACTCACAACCCTGGGTTTAGTAGGCCAATGCTCAAACCACTGAGCTGTCCCTCTCTCCTGTGAAGTCAGTGACCTGGGAAAAACAGCAAAATAGATTGGTCTTTGCAGCTGAAAATAATATTCCCACCCACCTGCTCCCCTACCAAAAAAAAAAAATAAAAAAAAATCCACCATGAACTCAATGGGGTTGATCTTCATCTGGCATAAATCAGGGAAATTCAACTGAAGATAATAAAGTTGGACTGATTTATACCATCTGAGGATCTGGCCCTCTAAATTTATTTTATAAATTGCTTAGATGTTATAGAGTATTATTCTTTTTACTTGTATTCCCATAAAGCCTAGGAGCCCTACTCATGGATCAAGACTCCATTGTACTAGGCACTGTACAAACAGAACAAAAAGATGGTCCCTGCCTGTTAGAGTTTAGAATCTAAGTATATGACAAGAGACAACACACGGATATAACACAGAGGTGGGCAAATTACAGCTCGCGGGCCACATCCAGTCCGCAGGACCGTCCTGCCTGGCCCTTGAGCTCCCAGCTGGGGAGGCTACCCCTGGCCCCTCCCTCGGGTCCCCTCTACCCTGCAGCAACACTGCTGTGCAGGCAGCACTCTGGGTGGCGGGGTTGTGTGCTCCTGCTGAGCACAGCAGCAGAGTGCCTGGTTCCGGCTGGGTGGCATGGCTGCCAGACATGCTGTTCTGAGCAGCATGGTAAGAGGGCCGGGGCTGGGGTGTTGGATAAGGGGCGGTGGGTCCCGGGGGGGAAGTCAGGGGACAGGGCTCAGGGCGGTTGGATGGGGTGGAGGTTCTGGGGGGTGGTCAGGGGACGGAGGGGGTCAGATAAGCGTGGGAGCCCTGGGGGGCCTGTCAGGGGGCGGGGGTGTGGATAGGGGTCAGGGGACAGGAAATGGGGGTTTGGATAGGTGTGGGGTCCCAGAGGGCCTGTCAAGGGGCAGGGGTGTGGATAGGGGTCAGAGCACTTGGGACTGGGAGCCGGGGGGTTGGATAGGGGTGGGATCCTGGGGGTGGTTGGGGTGGGGGGTCCTGGGAGGGGATGGTTAGGGGACAAGGAGCGTGGGGGGATTGGATGGAGTAGGGGTTCTGAGGGGGGAAGTCAAGGGGTGGTAAGTGGGAGGGGTCAGATAGGGGATGGGGCCAGGCTGTTTAGGGAGGCACAGCCTTCCCTACCCAGCTCTCCATACAGTTTTGCAACCCTAATGTGGCCCTTGGGCCAAAAAATTTGCCCACCCCTGATATAACAGATCAAAGTGAGGGAGGGGAGGTACAAGGAAACAGTGGGTAGTGATGTTGGTTTTCACCAATCACTATAAAAAGATTTTGAAAAGTCTTGGACTCCTTTGCTGTGGGATTTTGAATAAGTAGTACATCAAAAATATAAGATCTTGGATTCACTATAGCCAGGAATTATTACCATACAAGCAAGGAATAAAAGGCATGAATTGGTGAAGGATCAGGGTAGAACAGAAAGCTTTCTATTCTTTGTGAGGCTGTGGAAAGCTTTGATATCTACATAAAACATGATCATCAAATGCATCATGGGTCCTAAGGATAGAGCTGATTAGGAATTTTTCAATGAAATGTTTGTTCGCCAAAATATACAGATTTGTTGAAATCGAAGCTGTTTGCGAAACAGGGCAATTTACACAAATTTCCTGAGTGTTGAGGAAAAATTTTCGAAATTGTGAAGATGAAACATTTCAACATTTTCAAAAGAAAAACCTACTTTTCTGATCTGAGATGATTTTATTTAGAAATCTAAGCTAATTAGAACTTTAAAAAATCTAAATAAAAATGTTTTGGAATTATCAAAAAGAAATATTTTGATTGACCTGAGCTGAATTTTGTTTTTTGTTTTTCAGTTTGTGGAAATATGATTGAATTTTGTCCTGATTCAGGATGTGAAAAATTTTGCATTCTCAAAAATGTACATGGGCTAGGAAAACCACTTCACGCCCAGCTTGACTTGAGAGAGACCTTTGCAGTAGTTTCTCTGACACCTGTGTGAGCTCACTTGATTTCTTTCTTCTTAGGATGTCTTTCCAAGATTTTTTGAGAGAGTTCACACGGCTGGAGATCTGTAACCTTACTCCAGATGCACTGAAAGCGCGCACCTTCCGCAAGTGGAACACAACACTCTATGATGGCACCTGGAGACGGGGGAGCACAGCTGGAGGCTGCAGGAATTTTCCAGGTAAGGTATATGGTCCAGTGTGCTACGCTTAGGGCTTGTCTACACTACCAAATTTTGTTGACAAAACTTATGTCGACACCCAAAAGTCGTCAAAACAAAAATGGTCAAAGGGTGTTCACACTTGCTTCCTGTGTCGAGAGATCATGTCAACATTGAGGACACTATCTTGGGTTTCTCTCCCAAGTTCTCCCACAGCCCCCTCAACTGCCAAGAGCAGCATCATGAGCAGCTCTGTGAACTCTCCCTGCTGAGGAATGGCAAAGCAGCGCAGCAGTCTGTCCCCCTGCCCCTGCAGCAGCACTGCTTGTTCCTAGTGCAGCACAGAATAGGAGCATTCCAGTGATTTGTTCTTTGTTTCCCAAAAGGAGCAGCACACAGATACTTCCCGGAGCTTTGAAAGGGGAGGGGCACATGCCTGCAGGGCAGCAGAAATCAGAACACTGAGCAGAGCAATCAGGGCAGGCATTGTGGGATACTGAAGTCAGTTCTATTGGCAAAACAATCAGCAGTGTCTACACTGGCTCTTTGTCCACAATAAAGGTGTCATAAACAGATAGCTAAGGGTTAATGTCTCTTTCACCTGGAAAGGGTTAACAAACAACACCTGACCAGAGGACCAATCAGGAAACAAGATACTTTCAAATCTCCATGGAGGGAAGCCTTTGTTTGTGGGGTTTGGGGTTTTTTTTTTTAACTAGCCTTCCCCGATAAAACTAGAACAAAAAGAAACCCTTCATTTGCATGTGTGTTCTGCTGGTGTAGTTGACTCACAGCTGGAGTTCTATTGTTTAACAAAAGACCCTTGTTAAATCTGTATGGCCCTGCCTGAGGCAATCTCTATGCATAGCCAGAATGGAGCAAGGAAAAAAAAAATTTTTCTGGCTGTAGGTTTGAAAACCCTCTCTCCTGCTTACAAACAGCTAGCAGAGAGAAAAGAAATATAATATTCCTACTGGCTTCTGGATTCTATCCCAACGATTGCCACCATGTCATAGTATACTTTCCTCAGTCTGAACCTTAGAGTCCAAAAATGAGGTACTAGCATGAAATTCTCTAAGCTTAATTACCAGCTTAGATCTGCTACGCTGCCACAATCAAGGATCCTGGTGCCGATAAACTCGGTCTCTCCAAACCTTCCCTGGGGAACCCCCAGACCAGGGCCCCCCTTGGCTCTATACAGCAGAGTAACTCTTTCCCTCACTAGTGGCCTCTTCCTGGCTTTCCTTCCCTGGGTTTATTCTAGAAGATCACTGTGGCATTCAACTCCTTGAATCTCAAAAGGCTTTTCACCTCCACCCAGAGCAATACAGATTCAGCTCCAATGATCTACAACAAAGGGATTCCCCCTTTCCCCCTCCCTTCTTTCTTCCTTATCTCCCCCCACTTCCCTGGTAAGTACAGACTCAGTTCCTTTGAGCCTTTCAGGGAAGAAAAACTCGAACAGGTCTTAAAAGCAAAACTTTTAATAAACTTCCTACTTTTTTCTTTCTTTTGTTATCTCTGTAATCTAGATGATAGAATATTAACGGGCTCTCAGCTTATAGACAATAGAAAAGAAAACTTTCCCAGCAGAAATTACAATTTAAAATACTTTCACCCAAATACACATTAAAACTCTACCAGCCAGATACACAGTTGCAAATACAGAAATAATCAAAAGACTATAACCTTTTACTCAATACTCACTATTCTGAATATATATAGGACTGTAGCAGGGAGATTGGCAGAAACCTGGTTGCACGTCTAGTCCCGTCCAGACTCAGAGAGAACAAAAAAACAAACAACCCAAAACCCACAAACAAAGGCTTTCCCTCCACGGAATTTGAAAGTATCTTGTTTCCTGATTGGTCCTCTGGTCAGGTGTTGTTTGTTAACCCTTTCCAGGTGAAAGAGACATTAACCCTTAGCTATCTGTTTATGACAAGTGTCTACACTGGCTCTTTGTCCACAATAAAGGGAGGGGAAAAGACAAAAGTCTCTTATAGGGGTGGAAGTTTTTTGTCACCAAAACTGAGTGTTTTTTGGGACAAAAGTCCTATTGTAGTGTGTACGCTCTTGCTGTTTTGTGCCAAAAGGCAGTTTTTGGTGACAAACCTTGCCAGTGTAGACAAGCCCTTCGTGCTAACCCACTCAGAACACCTGATTTTATCAAACTAGCCGGATACTGGCTGTTAAAATAGCTTTACGCTGAGACGTACCAATTTCACTGCTTCCTGAGGTAGTGTTTGTAGTTTACTGGAAATACCCTCTGCAGAGACCCATGTTAATGAGGAAAGCTCATTTCTAGATGTATATTTGCTGAATTACCACTGTTGCAATCAATTTAAACTATGAATGAGTGAACATTTTTATAACCATGCATACTGGTCTGTCCATTCCCAGTGATTGTTTTGTACTGGGGTGGGCAAGTTTTCCTGGCATTCAGTAAGAGACTCTTGGCTCAAGGGTAAATCTACAGTGCAATAACTGTGTGTGCCTGCAGCTTGTGTAGATAGACCCAACCTAGCGTGGGTATCAATGGTACTGAAGCTGCGGCATCCCAGGCTTCAACAAGCTCACCCAGAACCCTAGGTTATTACTTGGGGATCTAGCCCATGCTTCCATGGTTTTATTGCTACCAGTGCCCAAGATAGCTATGTTAAAGCTATCTAAGGGCACGTCTACACTGGAAATTTCAAAGTGCTGAAGTGTGGTCACGCGCAAGTGAGGGGAGAGACCTCTCCCAGCGCTCCTGGTAATCCACCTCCATGGGGCGATTAGCTCCGAGGGCTGGGAGTGAGGCTTTTTCACACCCTTGAGCCAGCAAGTTAGAGCGCTATAAAATGTAAGTGTAGACAAGCCTTTAGGTATGTCTACGTGATACCCTTAAGTATAGGGTAAGTCTGCACTGCAATTACGGGGATGGAGATGGAATCATGCCCCATTATTGCAGTGCAGACTTACCCTATACTTAAAACAACCAGGAATATGTAAGGATAGCATATTGTTTAATTTATTCCTTTCTCTTCCTGCCATTCAGCTACATTCTGGATAAACCCTCAGTTTAAAATCCGACTGGAAGAGGTGGATGATAATGATGATGACTACAGCAGAGAATCGGGCTGCAGCTTTCTCCTGGCACTCATGCAGAAGCACCGTCGCAGGGAAAGGAGATATGGGAAGGACATGGAGACCATTGGCTTTGCTGTCTATGAGGTAACTATGAGCTCTGTACCAATCTGTGCTCTCAGAGATTCCTAGCTTCTGATTAGCACAACCCCCTTGTCTCTCTCCCCTCTGAGAATAACAGTTCTTTATAAGATTAATAGGCTCACTTGGATATAATTAGCCTTCAAATGTTAGCTCATTGTTGAGCTGCCTCAGTACCTTGGATGAATTATCTTGTCACCCCAGCTTGTTGGGGCAGCAGGGCTTCCTTATAGGAACAGTGATGGCGGGGGTGACCTAGGGCTTCAAAGGTGAGTGCCCCTGAACAACATGTATCCTTCATTGCAATGACACAAGAGAAGAAAGGGATGTGAGGGGAAACCATTGCTTAAACTGTGCTCCAAGCATAAATACTTGAAATGGTAATTATAGGATTGCAGAAGATGACTGGCCAAGCAAATAACTAACTAAATATAGATGTTATCTTTTTCCTGTGGGCTAAGAGAACATTAGTTTCATTGTAACTTACTGACTTCTAATTTGTATTTCTACAGGTTCCTCGTGAGGTACGTATGGAAATTCTTTCATCAGATACCAACCATAGGTAATGGATATTTAAATCAATCCTTTTGGTAGAGATAACATTGCATGACGATGCATAATGTGGCTTCACTTTGGATTCGGACACTTCTTCCTTTAGAAATGATCAAGGTGGCTCCAAGGCTTTTATTTTGTATCCATCCCAGACAACCTGAAAGTTCTTTGATATTCATCCAGATCAAGGTCTGAACAGCATATTTTACTTTTATGGAATTTTTCATTCTTCTAATGGCACACCATTAACAGGAATTGATGTACTGTAGTGACATTTTGTGTGTCTGTTTTCTGAGGTCCTATTTTTATTCTAAATATCTCTCTTAGGTACTTACATTGCCTCTTATCACTGTAATATACGAGCACCTCATAATATTGCTGTGAGGTAGGGAAGGATCCCTGTTTTACAGATGGAGAACTGAGAGTCTAAATGACTTGCCCAAAGTCATATAGGAAGTCTGGTAGAGCAGGGACTTGAACCCAGGTCTCCTAGGTCCTCAGCTATTACCCTGACCACTGGACCATCCTTTCTCTTTAATAGCAGCTTTTCTGCTTCTCTGGGTTGGGCCATCCTACACTTGTTTTAAGAGGGATGGGTACAGTTCCCTTCAGAGCCCATCAACACTGCTTTTGAGTTAGCCAAAGGAATGTGATGCAGTTCTCAGACCCTGCAGGCTGGGAATATGACAACCTGAGGTTTGATTCAATGTGTGGCAGCCATTACATTTATTTTCACTTGTTATTTGGGCAGGAAAACTTATGTGGCTCAGAGGAAAAATGCTAATGTCTTGACCACTGTGCTTCCAAAGGACCCTTTGCCTTTTTCCAAGGATCTTCCTTCTTATCTTTTATTGTGGTACTGTTGAAACATCCAGGTTAGCTAGATCTTTGTACTGGGCCTTTAGCAGCCTGTGTGGAGCAGAAGATTTGCCAGCTCATGGCAGTGACTATATGTCTCTCTCTGGCAGTTCGTAGGCCAGTCTGCAGTTCACTTGAAACGAGATTTCTTCCTGGCGAATGCCTCACGAGCCCGCTCGGAGCAGTTCATAAACCTTCGTGAAGTCAGCACACGCTTCAAGTTGCCTCCAGGGGAGTATATTGTTGTGCCTTCCACCTTTGAACCTAACAAGGAAGGAGATTTTGTCCTCAGGGTCTTCTCAGAGAAAAAAGCTGGAACTGAGTAAGTAAGTTTCAATCTTTGATTATGCCAATTGCTTTGTGTGTACTAGTGGCTGTTTTCCAGGAATTGGGTCTCAGAAGATAAAGGGATGACTCATATCCAGTACCACTACCACCTCTTGCATCCTCATACTTTTTCTAACTGATGCTAGCCTATCAGCGCTTCCCAATCAAGGGCCATATACGGAAAATTTTAATAGTATCAAGGCCCTTTCACAGGGCTGCAGTTAGTACATGAGTGTGGGATTTTATTCATGTATCTCTATCATGTTTTTGCAATCTTTGGGAATCTTTGTTCCCAAGCATTATATTGTTCTCTCTCTGGCTGACTGTGAAGAAGGAATGTGACACAAACTTACTTATTCTAGATCAGCCAAGGCCTTTAGTCCGTGTGGCCGTGGAAACCAATATATAGGAGATGTGATGGTTGGAAAAAGAGAGGGCTGATACAACGGATAGTATTGTGCCTTGCTATGCTAGAGATCCTGCTTTAGAGCCTGTGATCTGTTTGATTGGGCCCGTAAGGATTTGGGGCTGCTAAACATCACTGAAACATAGGTACCAGCCTCTCTTGCACCCAGAACCCCGCCCCCGAGAACTAATGTATAGCATTTATACATGCTCACACAATATTGTGACCACACAGTACTTCTTCTCTTGCCACAATGGTTTTGCTATTGTGATTCCTTCATGGACATTTTGTGTGTGTTTCTGCAGGGAGATGGATGATCAGATCCAGGCTAATCTTCCAGACGAGGTAAGAACCCCTTATCCCCTAACCTCTGCAAGAGCAGAGACCAAGGATTCCTTTTTGAGGTTTAAGACCACTCAGAGTTCTAGCAGTCACTTGGTTTCAATTCACAACCTGTGGCTATGTTCAGAAAGCCCGTTTATGTAGTCATCAAAAGAGGCTCCTCCTCTTTCCATACATTCTTCTGACAACTTTTTAAAATTATTTTCTTTCCATGCTTGACCTTTCCAGTAGAATAGGCAACTAGAACTTGGTAATTACTAAGTGGTGTTTCCTTGCATAAGAAGCCAAAGATCCATCTATCAGTGCCATATTCCTCACTAGCTATTATGGCTCTATCCATGTAGTACAACTTCTGAGGCTGAGTCAGTCTAGTTGTCATGTAACCAGAGGCCTCAACAGCAGAAGATTTGGGTTGAACACAGATTTTTACCTACTATAGTTCCCCATCCCTATGCAACATGTTGCTGCTCTCTGGGGAAACTGGACTTGTGTAAGAGTTCTGATTTAGTGGTGCGAAGGTCAGGGGCGGCTCTAGGTATTTTAACGCCCCAAGCACGGCAGGCAGGTTGCCTTTGGCGGCATGCCTGAGGGAGGTCCCCGGTCCCGCGGATTCGGCAGAACGCTTGCGGGAGATCCACCGAAGCTATGGGACCATCGGACCCTCCGCAGGCATGCGGCCGAAGGCAACCTGCCTACTGCCCTCGTGGCAACCGGCAGAGTGCCCCCCCGGGCCTTACCGCCCCAAGCACGTGCTTGGTGTGCTGGTGCCTGGAGCCGCCCTTGGCGAAGGTATTGCTTGAGTGACCTAAACCTAACTCCCTCAGGAGCTAAATGCATTATTTTCACTGCACAACCCCTCCCCTACTAATGAGAAGCTGAATGTGGGATTCAAATATTCAAATGTAGGATTCTACTACTTGGCTAGTGTTGCCATGATATCTTTACTACTTCTTCTGTATTCTCCTGTCCAGCCATGGGTTCACAACAAATTTCCTGAGATACGTATTTCCTTGCTGCATGCCTTTCAGGGGCTGGGTACTTTACTCTTCTGAGAAGTAGCCAAACAAAAGTTTGTTCTCTTTCCTTAGAAAGTGCTTTCTGAAAGTGAGATTGATGACAGTTTCAAGCAACTTTTCAAGCAGCTTGCTGGAGTGGTAAGTGTGCTGTTCTTACTGAGTTAAGATGAAGGGGCAAGTATATGGAGACAATGTGGCTGGGGGGAGGGATAACTCAGTGGTTTGAGCATTGGCCTGCTAAACCAAGGGTTGTGAGTTCAATCCTTGAGGGGGCCATTTAGGGAACAGAGGTTAAAAAAAAAAAAAAGGTGTCTTGGGATTTGTCCTGCTTTGAGCAGGGGGTTGGACTATATGATTTCCTGAGGTTCCTTCCAACCCTGATATTCTATGATTCTTATTCCTTTGGCAGTGGGTGGAAAAGCAACATGTATAAAGAAAAATCTATGTTCTATATATAGTGGTCCCATTGAGGAGTCCCTATCTGTTACAATATCATTTTGTGAGCAGCTGGAGCAAGTGTTACCTTGATTGATGTGTTCCCAAGTAAGAGTTAAAAGATCAGAAATAGAACCAAACTGCACTCTTTCAATTTGATCCTTCAGAGCAGTGACGATAATTTAATTTATTGGAGGACTGTGAATGACAGAATTAAAGATTTTATTTAAAATAAAATAATTAGTTGAATCAAACAGGCATTACAATATAACTGTACACTGCCTTTATGCACACATTCCAAGATGAAATGGTACATCCGGAGACGATTAGTCTCTGGATGAGAAGAAGAGGAATATAATCCTCTCTCTAATGGTATCTTAATGGTGAACGAGTGCACTAATATAAAATTAGCATACTACTATTTTTATAATCAATTGTAACAACACCCCTTAATTAAGTCTACCTTTTACCATATCTATATTTCCACTACCATATTTAATCTTCTGTACACTCAAAGCGAACATCTTTTACTTATTGCCTTTAACTATCAAACATCATTCTAATTATCATTTGCATCAATGCAATTTCGGCAGTTACCAATATTCCAAACCATCTAAAAATTTCCTTACAACACCTGCTAAAATCAGCAAAAACAAAAACATATTTACTACTTGACCATAATTTCTCTCTAACTGGCCTCTGAATTGTCTCACTTTCCTTCACTTGTATTTTACTAGGCCTTATTATTATCAAGCCCAAGTTTAGGCCCAAAAACCAGTTTTTTATTTACCTTACAATCTAACATACACAAGCATCATCTCTATAGGTTACACAAGATAATATGCTTTCTAATTATTCAGCAAAATCAGCTGGCTGTATTTTTTGTCCTCTTTTGGGTTTAGGACACTTGAGCTGTGAATCGTCTAATTCTAAATCTTTTCTCCCCGTACCATCCTTAGTCCAGCTGCTAGACTAACATTTTGCTTCACGTGATGTAAGAAGATAAGTATGATTAGGCCTCAGCAGCTGATTGGATTACTTCCAAAGAAAAATGAGGTTCTACATGAAATGGTGTTGACTATCTTTTTAGGTGGCACTTTTCCCACTGCATCATTACTGAATTAATGCCTCCATGTGGTAGTAGGAGGGAGCACTGCTGCTGGAGGTTTTGCCTTGACAGTTTATGCAGGGCCGGTGCAAGGAAGTTTCGCGCCCTAGGCAAAACTTCCACTTTGCGCCCCCCCCCAGCTCTGCGGAAGCTCCCCACCCCTGCTCTGAGACATCCCCCCCTCGTGGCAGCTCCCCCGCCCCCCACGGAAGCTCCTCCCTCCCGGGAGCCGTGCGGCACCTCCCCACCCCAGCTCATCTCTGCTCCAGAAGCCCTGCTGTCGCGCCTGTCACCGGGCTTGTGCCACGTGCGCTAAGCAGAGCTTCAGAGCTTCAGAGCTCTGCCCAGCCGCCAGCACCACCACCGGCAATGAGAAGAATCACATGGGATGGAGCAGCCGCTGCGCTGGGAGGGAGAGGGAGTCTGAGCCACCGGCAGGCAGCCCAGGGGTTCCCCTGGGTCAGTGTGCCACCGGCAGCCTGAACCCCTGGGCTACCAGCGGCGTGCTGACCCAGGGGAACCCCTGGGCTGCCTCTTGGTGGCGGCGCGCTGACCCAGGGGAACCTCTGGGCTGGCTTCCGGCAGCGGCGTGCTGACCCAGGGGAATCCCTGGGATGCCTGCTAGCTGCTCAGAGTCCCTCTCCTTCCCAGCACAGTGGCCGCTGAAACGCTTTAAAAAAAAAATTGGGGATGCTGCTTTTTGGCCGCCCCAAATCTTGGTGCCCTAGGCAACTGTCTAGTTGGGCTAAATGGTAGCACCAGCCCTGAGTTTATGGTAATTAGAGTTGAACATGAGCTCCCTGTGTGATGGTAATTAGCTAAGAGGGCAAATACAGTCTTTAGATGTATAAGCAAGGTAATATGAAGTAGGAGAAAGGAGGTGGTATTACCTCTGTACATGGCATTAGTGAGACCATTCCGGTGTCCACATTTCAGAAAGGTTGTTGAACAATTGAAAAAAAGGTACAGAAAAGAGCTACAAAAATGATTCTAGGTCTGGAAAACATACCTTAATGTTGGAGACTTAAGAAGCTCAGTCTATGTAGTTTACTCAAGAGAAGAATGAAAAGTGACTTTATCCTGTTCCACAAGTAAATATATGGGGAAGAGTGTCGTAGCTTTCCTACTCAGATTTGAACCTTAGCGTTCATAACCTGAGAAGCTAGCATAAACTCCTCTAAGCTTAATTACCAGCTTAGATCTGATAGCCTGCCACCAACCAGGAATTCCAGTGCCTGGTACACTCTGGTCCCCCCAAAACCTTCCCTGGGGACCCCAATCTTGTTCTGTAAACAAGGAGGAGATAAACTATTTCCCCTTCCTGCTCTTTCTTCCTCCCAGATTTTCCCGCACTGGGTATACTAGGAGATTTTCCTGCTTCAATCCTGACACACAAACCAGAGGACAATTACTTCCCCTCCTTCTTTTTCCCCCCTCCCAGTCTTTCCCTGAGGAGACAGTAATCCTGGCACAGAGTTCCTATCCCCTTGCCATAACTAGAAAAGAAAAGTCAACAAGTTTTAAAAAAAAATAAAGCTTTATATAAAAAGAGAAGAAAAAGACATAAAAAACTATCTCTGCATTAAGTTGGACATACACAGGCTATTGCTTTAAAAACAAATATGAATAACAGAAACAGCCTGTATTCAAAAGAGTATACATTAAACATTCCAGCCAAACTACACTATTAAATACAAAAAACCCAATAACAGCCATTGTGTTTTCTTACCTTTGTTACTCACAACTTTGAAACTGAAGATTAGAAGCTTACAGATAGAAAAGATCCCCTCTCATAGCTGAGAGCCAGACAAAAGACACAGACCCAAACTTCCCTCCCTCAGCTTTGAAAAATCCTGTTTCCTGATTGGTCCTCTGGTCAGGTGTTTGGTTCTCTTTGTTTACCCTTTACAGGTGAAAGAAACATTAACCCTTAGCTATCTATTTATGACAAAGAGATTTCTGAAAATAGACTGCTCTTTAATTTAGCAGAAAAGACACAATGAGATCCAGTGACTGGAAGCAGAAGGTAAACAAATTCAGACTAGAAATAAGGGGACATTTTTAACAGTGAGGGTAATTAATCACTAGAATAACTTAGGTAGGGATGTGGTGGATTCTTCATCACCTGAAGTCTTCAAATCAAGACTGGATACCTTTCTAAAAGATTTGCCATAGCTCAAGTAGAAAAAATGGGTTTGATGCAGAAATTATTGGGTGGGACTCTCCATCTTGTGCTATGCAGAAGGTCAGGCCTTTAAATCTATGAATCTCAAGCCACTGACTTGTCATAGAAATATAGAGGGTTTGGTCCAAGTCATTTTAGCCAAATTCCAATTTGAGTCATTACATTCTGCCTCTAAAACGTCTCCGGAAGTTTCGGTTGGATAGCATATTCTTCACTTCCCATCCTAAACCAATGTGTGGTGTTGCTTTGCGCTGTTAACTTGCTGCCACAATTCATCTAATAAATATGGCTGCATCTTAGCAATGGATAGTTCTGTACATAATTTTACATCAGCTTAATCACTTTGGGGTGAGAGACAATAGAAATGCAGTATTATTTCTTTGGTTCTTTTAGGATATGGAAATCAGTGTCTCAGAACTGCAGACTATCCTCAACAAAATCATAAGTAAACGTAAGTAATAGAAAAAACAGCATCACATAATTCAGCTGACCTATTAGTGTTATAGTCTGAATCTGGGTATTTCTTGGTCTATCTCTAATCTAGTGTACCATGTGGTTCTCTTCTTGAAGTAGTACCAGCAGTCTGATGCACCCAGACTGGTAGCTGTAGCTTGGGCACTGGCACTCTTTTTTGAGTATCAGTATAGGAGACAGAATCAATATATTTCTCTCTTCTATTAGTTGGAAGCAGTCTCATTATCTACTAGCAGAGAATGGAAATGAAAATAATTATTACCTCACTCCTGCTTTAAGGTTGCATTCTTACGTGAAATCTGAAAAGAACACAAAAAAGCTCAAGTGTTTGTAATGAGGATGCTAGCTTTTCACACAGTACATTATAAACAACTCTGCCATGTGCCTTAACTTTGCCCCCTCTTTGCTTTCAATTCCAGATAAAGACCTCCGGACTAAAGGGTTCAGTACTGAGTCATGCCGAAGTATGGTGAACCTCATGGATGTATCCTCCTTCTGCATCTTTGTTACATCCTGGCCCTTTGGGTTGTGTCATGCCTGTAAGATGTAGACCAGTCATGAGGGGATTTTTTTTTAAATTAAGTAAAAATGACATAGTTGCCAGGGTGCTAGTGTTTAGTGGAGACTTTGATTGGTTTCTTCTTGGGGTGTGATGGGAGAGGAAGTTCCTCTTCAGGACGTAAACTTGCAAACATTTGTCCTTAACAATTTTTCCTGAATAGAGAGATGGAAATGGGAAATTAGGACTGGTGGAATTCAACATCCTCTGGAACAAAATTAGGAGTTACCTGGTAGGTGAAGTTGCTATTGATCCCCTGCTTCTGCTTTCTTTAGCTTATCCAGATCAATGACTGAGAATTTCTGATGTCACTTGAAAATGCTCTGGTACCAGCATTGAAAATGTGGTGCTTTTTTTAATCCAGTCTTTGTTGTTCGTGTACACAGCAATGTGGTATTTTTGTACATTTTCAGTAGACAGTGTGACTCTGTTTATTACAGTCCATGAGATTGCTTACCCACTGCAGGAGTGCCCAGTACCCTCATGTGTCCTTTTTTGTTGTTTAAGACTGTCTTTAGGAAGTTTGATTTAGACAAGTCTGGATGCATGAGTGCCTATGAAATGCGAATGGCGCTGGAGTCTGCAGGTGATGTATCACATACTTTGATGGAGTTAACTTACTACCTTGCATTTAATTCATTTGTCAGTTAATTCATAATCTCTTCCATCAGAAACCAAACAACTACCATTTGTACCCTTTATTCCAACCACGGTGGAACCAAGGTTTTGATAGGTTTGTCAGATAATCCATCTAGGCACTGTAGAAAAATGATCAAATGGTTGTACAATAGGTTAAAATTCTGAGCAAAGCTAAAGAAGAGAGCTCCAGTAAGATCTGTGCAGATTTGTTTTAGTTGTAGCTGACCTAAGTGCTACTGTGCTCTGCACAAGAAATGATGTGCCCTCTTGTGGTTGCACAGAAAACCTGAGTAGTTGCTTGTTACAATCCAAAATGACAAGATTTGATTGGTAGCAGCAAAGAATAATCATACTGGATCAGATCAGTGGTCCATCTAACAGTCTATCCCATTTCCAACAGTGCCCATACAAGTTGCTTCAGAAAGTTATGGAGTAACCTGCCTACAGAGAAAGTTTCTTCCTAACCTCTCTTGGCTAATGTCCTACAACATAAATATTTATATCCCGTCCAAAACTCTTGGGTTTTTTAATCCTTACTATAATTCAGAATATTCTGGTTATTCATATAAATGGCCAATCCTTTTCTGAATCATGCTAAATTCTTGGCCTCAGTGATGAATAGACAGATCTCTCTATACATGCACGACTTTCCAAGACTGGTCTGTTTACTCCACATAATACCTGTGTGGCCTGAAATCAAGTGATGTAATGCTGTTTTAAATTGCTTGACTTTTTAATATAGTAATGTCTTGACAGGCTTTAAACTGAACAAGAAACTCTATGAATTGATCATCACCCGTTATTCTGAGCCTGACTTGGCTGTTGACTTCGATAACTTTGTGTGCTGTTTAGTGCGACTTGAAACCATGTTCAGTGAGTACAAAATTTCTGAGAGTATTTTTATGTTTCTAACTTGATGTTTCTTACCACGTGGGTATGAATTTCCTGTTACGGTACTATACAGATATTGTTGTACACAACCCAGCTGGAAATCAGACTCTAACCTACTCAGCTTTAAAATATTCTCTTGATCTGTGCCAGCTCATGAAGTTTGGGTACTAATGCCCATGGTACCAAGTAACCCATTTGGTGCTGACAGTGAGTATTTTCCCAACAGTCAGCATTTTGCATTGGCACTATTCAAACTCTTAACTATGAGCCACTGGTTGATGGTGCTATTCACAGAATATTTAATAACTGTTGTACATCTATTTATTGGGATTAGCAGACTATAAAAGATGGCAGAAGGCAGGGATAGCTCTTTGATGGAGAGATTACTAGTTGAAGTATCTATTAGTAATTTTATTGCAAATACCAGCACTCCCATTTATTTTTTAACTCCGTCTTTATTTAGATTTGAAAGGGCTAGATCCTACCTTTATTCTGTTGGTAGCAAGAATTGTACATGTTTCATTCAGTGGATTCTGATGCAATGTTGGATTAAAAAACAGTAAAGGGAAGGTAAATGTTCTCCAGCAGGTTTTCTTGGTGAAGCAGTACCTACTCCATTTGGAGAGAATTCAGAGGTATACTACTTTCTATAGGAGGTCTGAGAATTACCCATAGGCATAAACGTTTTTAAACAATGCAATTAAAAAATAATAATTACAAAACATTCCCCTCTTCCCCCATCTCTATAGGGTTTTTTCAATCTCTGGACACAGATAAAGATGGAATTGTCACTTTCGACTTATTTAAGGTACATATTTTTTTTCCTCCACTGGTTTGTGTGGGTCTCTTACTTCCCATAGCTGGTCCTCTGGAGTAGATATTAACACCTCCCATGTTAGTCTTGCTCCTCTCCTTGTTCATTATTCTAGGAGTCATAAGAACAATAATTACAATTCACTACACATTCAGCCACAAAAGAGGTAGTGATAGTGTTCTCCAGTATTTAGTGCAAATGATAGAGAATTAGGATTTCTTGGTTCTGTCCCAGCCATCTCACCAATTTTGGGCATATTAGTGTGCCTCAGTTTACCCATCTCTAGCAGGAATACCTACCTCATACAGATGTTATGAGGCTTTGAATTTATTAATACTTACTATTACAACTACTAATTTGTAGTCCTTGATGAAAGTGGCTATGGATATGCAAAGAATTATCATGAATGACTAATCTGTAAATTTGGCCCCCAAATGTTCCCATAAACTACCTCAGTTTTTAATACAAACTGGTAGATTTACCAAGTCTTTTTGATTTATTTTATCCCAGCAGAGTAATGATGTCAGCTAGTGGTCTCCTCATCTGGGGCCTGATCCAAAGACCACTTTTAATAGAAGTCATTCCTCTGCTTTCAATGGATTTTGGATCATGCCCTTAGGTGGATATAAAGTAGAGTCTGAAAGGTTTGGAGCGAGAAGCGGGCATAGACACACACTTTTATTGTACAAAACAAACATGTTATGCTATACATGCTTTGGAGTGTTCCTCCCTTTAGATGTAGTACAAAGAAATATACACTGATTCCTGGTTAATATGATAATAGTTTCAGGTGGAAATGGAGATGCAGGTTCCTGGAGATGATTCACATTCTCTTTCTTTCTCCTCTGCAGTGGTTACAGCTAACCATGTTTGCTTGAAGAAGACAAGGAGCCACTCCTACCCAGCCATTCAACTTTCTTCCCCATGTAATCTCATCTGCAAGTGCCTTTGCCTTGGGATAAGGGGGAGGGAGGGTTGTCTCCTCCTCCTTGCTGACTCTACTCCTTGCCCCATGCCTACAGAAGCCTCACTTTGGACAAGGGGACCCCACGCCTATGCATGGAGATACTCTTATCAGTTCCTACCCTTATGCCTGGTTGACTTGTCCTTGCAAGCCTTTCTGCACCTTCCGTCAGACAGCTAAAACCATTCTGTTTTTAATTTTTAGTGCAACATTTTGGTGAGAAACTGCAGGACACCATGCCAAAGCCACATATGGGCCTTCTCATTCAATTATGTGCTCATTTTTTTTTAAATGGATAAGTACGTCTGATGATGCTACCCTCTTGTAGAGCCCGCCATGCAGAGTATCCTAGAAAATTTGCTGCTTTCCAGAGGTCACATATTCTCCGCACTTTGCTTTTTGGATTTGTTCTTGATTGCTTTGTTAGTGAAGATTCTAACTAAAGTGCTAAATATTACAATTTGCCAAGGCAACCTCTTCCCCTCCTCCCCCTCCCTTCCAGACCCTGTATTACTGGTCTTTACTCTCCCCTCGCCCACCCCCAGAACTTCCATTTCAGCCTCTGGCTTTTTGTTTTTAAATTTCCTGAGACAGACCCCAAAAGGATTAGGGCTGTAGTTGCAGGTCTCCTTCAGTGAGACCTTCATGCTCTCTTTACACCTGAGATTATACATCAGAGAGGAACAGTGAGAAAGGGCCCAGCAAACTGGAATGTATGCATTTCATTCATGGTGCACTGTGAAAAGCCTTCACCTTGAGATGGGTGACGTGGGATTTCTTGTGCCCCAAGACTACAATAGCCAAACGCCTTTCACCTATTTCACCTTTGCCTTTCCACACTTCTGCTGTATTTATCCAAGCTTAAAGTGGCATGAACGTTCTCCAAAGCTCTCTTCCCCTGAGGTTAAACTGTTCTTGTCATTTTGCTATTTTTTATATTCCTGTATGTGATAGGAGGATTGAGGTGATTAGCGTGCTTATTTAACATTGCCAGAAGTGTCAATGGATCAGGAGTATCAGGGATTAAGTTACAGACACATACTGAGTAGTTTTATTTTGTATTGTAGAAACCGAATGTTTTAATGCCAAAAATAAATTTTGAAAGTACTATTAAAACTATTTTCTCTGTGTTTATTCCTTTCTGTTCCTTTTAAAAATGTAGCTATCCTGTCATTTTGGGTTGTTAGATTAGCGCATATGCACAAAGCTCCACTACAAAGCAAAACAAACTCTATATCCAAGTTTCTCTGGTTCAGACTGGCAGGGGCGGCTCTAGCCTTTTTGCCACCCCAAGCACGGCAGGCAGGCTACCTTCGGTGGCTTGCCTGCGGGAGGTCTCTGGTCCCGGGGCTTCAGCATACCTGCCGTCGAATTGCTGCCAAATCCACGGGACCAGCGGACCTCCCACAGGCAAATCATCGAAGGCTGCCTGACTGCCGCCCTTGCAGGGACCGGCAGGGCACCCCTGGTGGCTTGCTGCCCCAGGCACACATTTGGAGTGATGGTGCCTAAAGCTGCCGCTGCAGACTGGACTTAAGTGGTTATGTGCCAAGACCTGGACCAGCAATCCGACTCCAGAGAGAAATACTAACTGGCACTCTGAATTGTGCAGTTAAAGTTAAGGTGTAAAATGTACTGAATCTGAGAAGCCAAATAGTGTGAATTTAAAAAAAAAAAAAAAAAAAAGTGTGCCTACTTACCACTCATGTTGAAAATATAATGCTTTTAAAATCAATTCTAGCATTCTGATTATACTATTGGAAACCTGGGGGCAGAAAGTCATCAAGTACAAATTGTTTATAGCTCCACTGAGGTCATGAATTTGGAACTATGACAATTATGACCCTATAACAACTTACATCAGATGAAGCTCTACCTCAAACAGATTAGTAATAGCATGGGAGACAGAAAATGGGATAATTTGGAGATTGGCTACAATAATTTTACCAGGATGAATCCATGTTTGAAGGGTTTAGGGATTTTGAATATTTTAATCAGACTGTTATTTTAGTTTAAATAATTTGTATTATATGTTAGAAGCATAACTATCCTTGGCATTGGTCACTAAAACAATCATTCAGTGAACTTGGCTCTTTAGCTATAAAACTCTGCAAGTGAGAGAATGTTTGTAAAGTGCTTTGAGATCTTTAGGTAAAAAGTTCTAGGTATAAGAATGAAGCAAAATTCTTCTATATTCAATATATTGCCTAGCGAGATTCCAAATTGATTAAGGATATCAGAAATCCATACTGTTGGCTATTAGTATATAAAATGAGATCTGCATGTTACCAATCTGAATACCTGTCCTCAATCAACCCATGGCTTTTTTTTTTTGCTTCGACAGTTTGAGTGGTTGTTTTTTTTTTGCTTGGGCTGGCAAAAATGGTAGAGCAGGCCCTGGCTTCTGCAGAGATACGGAATTCATCTGTCTCGCATAATTTTGTATTTTCCCGCATAAAAAACATTTTGCCTATGTCCCGCAGTTCCACCTTTCACACTAGAGGGCGCTGTGGTGCCAGAACAGCCAGCTGCATTCATGCACCACAGCGGCCTCTGGTGGGCAAAAGGGGGAACTGCAGCACTTAGGCAAAAAAAATTTATTCAGGACAATACAAAATTCTGTGCCAGCGCTGCAGAATTCCCCCAGGAGTAGAAGTTCCCATAGCACCCTGCCTGCGGAGCCAGGTTAGAACAGAGTGGGGCACACAAGACTGCTGGGGGGAGTGTCACAGACTGGGGTTCAGAATGGCTAGTGGGGGGAAAGACTGGAGCATGGGCTCCGGAGCTAGTGGGGTTACTGGTTGAGCTTGGGGATGGGGGGCTGCAGAGACCTGTGAGGATGAGGAGTGTGGGGACAGGGGCAGATGTGCCTGACTGAATGGGAGAGGTTTGGGGTCAGCCAGGGTCTGTATGGGGGAGGCATCCCAACACCCTAACCCGCCCCCCAAGAAAAATCTCCCACCCACACCCAATATCCTCCAAGTTCACTCCTAAGCTCCTTCCCTCTCCCTCAGCTCCTCTGTTACCCCTGACTTCCCCAAGCCTGTGCACTGCTTCTGACAGATGCAGAAAATACAGTTCTGTATTGTAATTTAAATGAATTACACACCATTCTGTATTAACATACCTAGTAAGGAACCTATTTGTCAAGAAAAATCTATTTTTTTAAATCTGTATTGTTATAGGCATCCTTGCTGACAAATATTTCGAAATATATTACCAAAATAATGGTAAGTGGCTAGAATATATTGTGTTATTTTGACAAAATATGCAGAGTTTTGAAGAATTTAATTTCTTGGTGCAGAATTCCCCTAGCAGTACTGCAGTGTAGCCATTTGGGCTCAATGAAGTTCCTATAGTCAGGGCTCAAGCTCAAACATCTACACTGCAGTTAAACAGCCCTTTAGCCTGAGCCCTCTAAGCCCAAGTCAGCTGCCACAGGCCAGCTGCAGGTATTTAATTGCAGTGTAGGCATATCTAAAAGGGCCAGTGTGACAGAGTGTGAGTAGCCTAAGGCTGACTCACTGCTCTGTGCACTTGGTAAGTGTCCCCACATGAGCAAAAGTGACAAGATAATTTAATAAGTACCAACTGATTAACCAGTTAACAAGGGGATTCAGCTCATCAGCTGAGGATGTGAGACAGAGAGGGACAGACAGAAAGCTAGAGGGAAAGGAACACGAGCCCAGCATCTCAGAGAGGTGTGATGTCTCTTCCCCTCCTGCCCTGTGCCTTGGCAGTAGGTAAAGGCTTGGTGAAAAGCCTTATGCCACAAAGAACATTGTAAATAAAGCACATAGCATAGAACTTGCCAGTGGCGTGCACGAAGACTGTGTGGAGTAAGGAATCCAAGATGAGAGAACCTTGCCCCAGCCCTGTCACGGTCATGGACATTTTAAAGTGATACCTCACAGCTCGGGTTGCCAACTTTCTAATTACAGAAAACTGAACACCCCTGCCCTGCCCTGCCCCGCCCCACCCCTTTCTGAGGCCCCGCCCCCATTCACTCCATCTCTCCTCGCTTGCTCTCCCCAACCCTCACATGCTCTTTTTCACTACAAAGCCCAACAGGCACCAGGAAAAGACCAGGAGCTGCAACAGTTCTAATATGGGAGATGGAATATGTGATTCAGATACCCTTCACCTCACCAGGGAGAGATTTTAAACACTACTAGAAAATTAAACTTTTAAAACTTCTTCTGAAGTGTAAAGAAGATACAAACAATATAACCCAAAAGCAGTTGTAATGAGAGTGCCAATTGAAACTACTTAAATTTATACTTCTGGCTTTTTTTGCCCCATCGTGCATGTATTAAGTCCAATAACTTGTTAAACAGTTTTGTTTGGCTAAAACAGAGGTCAGCAACCTTTCAGAAGTGGTGTGCCAAGTCTTCATTTATTCACTGTAATTTAAGGTTTCCATGTGCCAGTAACACATTTTACATTTACAGGGGCTGGCGGATGGAACCCCAGACTGGCAGTGGGCTGAGCAGGGCCAGCAGTGTGGATCCCGGCTGGCAGGAGCCGGTAGATGGAACTCCAGACCGGCAGTGGCCCGCTGCCAGTCTGGAGTTCCATCTAGCGGCCTCTGCCAGGCGAGGTCCCAGCCGCGGCCCCGCTCAGCCACTGCCAGTCTGGGGTTCCATCTAGTGGCCCCTGCCAGCCGAGGTCCCAGCCGCGGCCCCACTCAGCCACTGCCAGTCTGGGGTTCCTTCCGCTGGCCCCTGCCAACTGGGGTCCCGGCCGCTGGCCCTGCTCAGCCCACTGCCGGCCTGGGGTTCCAGGCCGGCAGCGGGCTGAGCAGGGCCGGTGGCCGGGACCTCAGGCCAGCAGCAGAGTGCCACAGAAAAATCAGCTCATGTGCCGCCTTTGGCATGCATGCCATAGGTTGCTGACCCCGGGTCTAAAGCACTTCTGGAAGACATGCATCTAGTCTTGATTTAAAGACCTTATGAGATGGAGAACCCATCACTTCCCATTGTAATCTGTTCCAATTGTTAATCACTCTCACTGATAAAAATGTGTGCCTTATTTCTAATTTGATTTTTTTCTGGCTTCATCTTCCACACATTTTTTATGCCTTTCTCTGCTAAATGAAGGAGCCCTGTAGTGTGAGCAGTCTCTTGGCCTATCCAAGGCCGTGATCAAGTGTCTTGATGTTTTTGGTCTTTTGGCCTCGAGATGAAAACCTTGTCTGAATCTCTGGGACCATGAGGTGAAAATATTATCTAAGTTATATCTGATATTATTTCCCCATGAAGATACTTCTACACCATAATCAAATCACCTCTCAGTCTTCTTTCTGATAAACTAAACATATTGCCCTCTTTAAGCCTCTCATAAGCATTTTCTCTAGTCCTCAAATTATCTTTTACACCCTCCCCAATTTTTCAACATCCTATTTAAAATGTAGACACCAGAAACAGATACAGCATTCCAGTATTTGTTTCCACAATGCCATATACATATACTCCTACATGCTAATATTGCTCTCCAGAATGGATGAATAACAAAGAGGTGAATAGGTCAAAGTGAATTTAAGCTTCAAATGCAGGTGATTAAGACAGCAAGTAAGAATACAACTTGTAAAACAGAAATTGGGGATCAATTTTACTTTCTCAAGGGTTAATGGGTAATCCAAAAGGGAAACTAAGAATCTGCTCCACCCTTAGCTCTATTTTCTTAATAACTTGTCAGATATTGCTCTTGACAAGTACAAAACCTGATTTGTTCATGTCACGTCATCTGTATAAATGTTTTGTATCATTCAACATTGGTGCAACAATTCTGTTCCATCTATGAGAAAATGGACTACAGTTCACATTTGTTAGTGGTGGTAACTTGTGGAAATGATAAACCAATAAATATATTTTTATTTCATAAATGTCTATATTGTAATTGTGTGTAGAATTAGGACCATGCATTATCACAGCTGCAATGGGTCCATTAGCAGGGGTGTGACAGATATGGGGGTGGCAGCTCTGGGAGGTGGAGAGGATGGGTAGGAGAATGCTGTAAGGGGTACAGAGCTGGGATGGGTAGGTGTGGGGGGCAGGATGGGATTGGACGGGGGTGGGACAGGGAGGGATGCAATGATAGGGGGATGGAGGTGCAGGGGGTTTGGGATGAGGAGGGATTCAGTGAGGAGGGGGTACAGCCCCATTCCCAGCACTTGGAAATGGGGATCCACATACCTTCAACTCCTGGGTGTCACCAACAGGGCAACAGACTGTGGTTTGCTGCAGCTCAAGCCTAGTCACACTAGGAGAAGAGTGCTGGGCAACAGAGAGAGAGGTACGTGCCATGTGACCCCTCAACTGCCCCCCCACATGAGTGCTCATGAGTGGCACTAATTCCTCCCCTGTCCTCACCCAGCCAATGGGAAATATGCCTGAGGGCGGGGCAACATGCAGATGTTATACCAATAAAAACTAGCAGGATCTTAAAGGGGACAAGACATTTGTCACATTTATTATAAATACCATAATAAAATAAAAGATAACAGCAAACAATGTTGTTTGGTTACTTATTCCTATAATTCTCTCTCTCTATATATCCATTCACACAATCATTCACACAAGTTCTGTGTAGATATTATAGTTACCAGCCTAAAGTTGCTTGTGACAGAATACTGGCCAGGTACCCTGTACACAAGAGTGGAGCCGAGTCCGGGTCAGGTGCACCTGATGCTCCTGGAGGCTGGCAGCAGAACCGTAGACTCAAAGTCCTCAGTCTTTAGAGTCCAACTTTATAGGGATTTTTTCCCTGTGTTTTCATCCTGCTGTTGCCAAATCAATCAGCAGGGCGCTGGCTCCATTCTGTCAGTTTGTTTAGGTGCTTGAGGTGGTCAGATGTTTGTTAGGTGCTTAGGGTGGATCCCAGTTCGCCCTCCGGGAGTCGTCTGGTTGATTCCACTTGACACCTTCTTCAGCTAACACTGAATTTTTCAGGCTGGTAACTCCTTAACCATTCATCATTTAAACTGGGCACTCATTCACATACAGGCTTTACCTTAATTACATTTCTTCTACTGTCTCTTTATCTTTTCTTTTTGGGTGTGAGACTCCTGTTTTTTTACAGAGGTGAGGTCTCTATTTGTAGTAGTTAACACAGTTTGCCTGAGGCTAGGGTCAATGACGGTTTGCGCGCTGAGTCATTACCATTAGCAGCTTACAGAATCAGTTGAGCTCGCCGTGCTGCGTCAATTAACCAATTTAGAAGTAGCTCAAAGTATCTCTTTGAGGTTACACAGACCAATTTAGAAGTGAACAATTACAATTTCACTTGAAACCGGTTTATACAACGTATCTCTTTGAGCAGGCTTCACAACACGTATTTCTAACAACAAATCACTGCAAATTTACTCTAACATCAAACTTAAGTATACAATATCAATTAACAATATCAATAATATATCCAAATTTACTTCTAAATAAACTTAGTTATACAATAATTAACAATAAATCAATAAATCTCCCAAATTACTTCTAACATAAACCTAAGTTATAAAGTATTAATGACCATAAATCATAAATCATTCCCACATACATGTTAGTCTAAACTTCTTTGATATCCCTACACAGATACTCCTGGCAGCACCTAAGGCTAGAGCCGGACGTACAGGCTGCTTCTCGACCTGAGAGCACATGGTCCAGCTTGTGCTACCGGGAGCCTGTCAGCCCACTGCATGCGCGCAACAGACATTCAACAGCCAGTTCAGTGTTGATGACTGGAGCCTCCAGGATCCCTTTGTGTGATCCGAGGATCAACATATGTACACCTTCTGCCCTCTGAGTTGGCACAACAAGGGCAGTTCAGTATCCAGGGGTTCCGTGTTCAATAACACAAGGCATACCGCTCGAGCCCCCACCCATGACCTGGGACACTTACATACCATATCCTCGCCTCTAGGAGGCAATACTTCCCCTCTCGCAAGCACGGAGTCTGAGTGTAGCGAATCTTTTAATAAGAAGGAATATGTGGCATCCATTGGCACACCACAAACAGAGTTATAACACAACCATAACCACCACCCCCAGTACATTTGGCATGTCCTTTCCCTTGGTCTTAAAGTCCAATCCTCCAAAGTCCAACAACCAAAGTCTGCTGGCAATGCCCCCAAAATCAGAGTCTATCTGTAGAGGGCCTCCCCCCAGCCTGGTAAAGCGCACCTTACGTGGTCCAGGGTCAACTGCCCTTGCTCTGTGGGTTCTGCTTCCGCCTCTCCACTAAACTGCTCCGCCTTACCAGCCCTCCCTCTGCCCTCGGCCGTCCTCACAAACTGCTCCGCCCCACCAGCTGCCTCGTGAGCTGCTTCAGTTGTCGCCAAACTGCTCAGCTCGCTCGCTCTGGGGCTCTCACACAGCCCACAGCACTCGCTCTGCCAGCACTCCACCAGCTGTCTTGGTCTGCTCCAGCATCCCCATAAACTGCTCTACTCCACCAGCTGCACTGTCCACAGTATAGCTTCAGGCTCCCCTACTAGTTAGCACAGTACTCAGTGCTCCCAGCTCAGTAATTTCAGCTCTTTTGTGATTCAGCTCTTGAGTGATCTCAGGCACATGTAGGGGAGCCATGCTCAGTTGCCCATTCGCCAAAGTGAGTTCAGCTCAGCAACCTGTATCTAGAGTCTTAAGGGAATAAAAAATCAACTCTGACATTCCACAGTGGAGAGAGAAGGGGGTGCAACTGGTGCTTCTAGCTCCACAAGGCACAAATACCTGTCCCCAACCTCTCTCTATTCACAGGGTTTTGGAACCCATGTCCCTTGTTTAGCAAGTACCACCCAACTGAGGTTGAGTCATTTCTGTCACAAAGCAATCCCACAGCTCGGCAGTCTGGGATGGGGTAGGCGTGCCTATGCAAATAGATTTCGCATTCCAGACATTCTTTCCACACTTCCCATACTTCACCACCAGATGTCAGGGTCAAATATTTGAGATTTCGCATTCCAGACATTCTTTCCACACTTCCCATACTTCACCACCAGATGTCAGGGTACAGCTCATCCTGACTCTGCTTACACATATTTTTTAAAGTTTTAATTCTTTTATGCATACCAATGGCCCTCTTAGGGAGGTCATTCAAGATCATCAGTACCTACTGAGAAATCAAAGAGAAAAATTTGTTGCAAGTCACCTCTAAACTTTACATTACAGATGTGATGAGTGATCAGTTCTTATCCTGGTTATTTATTGAATTCTACAAAATTGCTAATATTATTAGCCCAGAAAACCAATTATTACTATTAGTTGTATTGTAATGGTGCCTACCCTAGACCTAGGGTTTTCAAACTGCGGGTCGCAACGCAGTACTGTAAGGCACTGGGTCTTGGCGGTTCTGGTCAGCATTGCCGACCATGCCACTAAAGTTCTGTCGGCGGTGCGGCCCGGCTAAGGCAGGCTAGCCCCTACCAGTTCTGACACCACGCTACGCCCTGGAAGCAGCCAGCAGCATATCCGGCTCTTAGGCGGGGGCGGGGGGGCACGGGACTCTGTGTGCTGCCCCTGCCCCAAGCAGTGCCTGCTGGCAAGAGCTGCACATAGCTGCTTGCGTGCCTCTGCCTAGGAGCCGGATCTGCTGCCAGCTGCTTCTGCAGCACAGTGTGGGCTGTTGTGCCAGGACAGGCAGGAAGCCAGCCTTGGCACCTCGCTGCACTGCTGACCAGGAGCCGCCCAACCCTGTGCCCCAGCCCTGAGCCCCCCCAAACCCAGAGCCCCTTCCTGCACCCCAAACCCCTTATCCCCAGCCCCACCCCAGAGCCCACACCCCCAGCCCATAGCCCTGACCCCCTCCCACAGCCAAATCCCCTTCCCAGAGCCCCCTCCCACACCCTGAACCCCTCATTCCCAGCCCCACCCCACGACCCTCACCCCACCCTCTGCCCCAGCTCTGAGTCCTTCCAACACACCAAACCCCTCATCCCCAGCTCCATTGGGTCATGGGCATCAATTTTCTTCAACTGGGTCACCAGAAAAAAAGTTTGAAAACCATTGCCCTAGACATCCCACCTGCATTGTGCAAGCAAGTCTACACAACAAAAAGACAGACAGTCATTGGCCCAAAGGATTTATAATTTAAATGAAATCAGATAAAGATAACTCATACTTTATCTTTAGGAGTATGATCCTAAGAGACAGCGAGGAAAGCTTGACTTATGCACCAGAATTTCCATCTTTGCAAGATCAGGGCCTTAACTATTGAAGCTAATGGGAATTAAAAGTGCAAAGCAATGCTTAAGATTGGGCCTGGTAACTCCACATACCAGCACCACCCTGCTGTTCCCTTATATGGGGAGCTGTGGGGCATGACTCAGGGAAATACAATAAAATGTAGTCAAGTATCAGAGGGGTAGCCGTGTTAGTCTGGATCTGTAAAAGCAGCAAAGAATCCTGTGGCACCTTATAGACTAACAGACGTTTTGGAGCATGAGCCACAAAAAGCTCATGCTCCAAAACGTCTGTTAGTCTGTAAGGTGCCACAGGATTCTTCGCTGCTTTTAGTAAAATGTAGGGACATGAAGGAATAAAATAAAATTCACTGACTTTAAAAGTCTGTGTTTTTTCTTGCTCTTTCTTCTCTGTTTTTCTTCTTCCACCTACAGCTTCCATTCTCATCCTCCTGTTCACCGTGTTCATCAGGTATGATCTTGTTTCTATCATTTGTAGTTCTTTCTTTGAAAGGAAAAAAAAAAAAAAGTTTTCTCTTATTCCCTAAGTGCAGCCCTGCTCTCTAATGACTTATCTACACACACAAGTTGTAACAGTTTCACACAAATTGGTTTAAAAGCCAATTCAGTCAAATCAGCACAAACCCATGGGTGGGCACGTTTACACTGATTTAAAACAGGTGATACTGGATTAGCTTGTAAGGTGCAAGCTAAACTGCTACAAGTAAAGTTTAAATCTGTTTAAGAGGAACCACACGAAAAATTGCAGCAGTTTACCTCACTATGTTTAACACAAGAATGCCTTACTGGGTCACACCAAAGATCCATCTAGCCCAGTTAGGGTGACCAGACAGCAAGCGTGAAAAATCAGGACATGGTGTGTGTGTGGGGGGGTAACAGGAGCCTATATAAGAAAAAGCCCCAAATATTGGGACTGTCCCTATAAAATTGGGACATCTGGTCAGCCTAAGCCCAATATCCTGTCTTCCAACAGTGGCCAGTGCCAGGTGCCCCAGAGGGAATGAACAGAACAGGTAATCATCAAGTGATCCATACCCTGCTGCTCATTCCCAGCTTCTGGCACACAGAGGCTAGGGACATCATTCCTGCCCATCCTGCCGAATAGCCATTGATGGACCTATCCTCCATGGATTAATCTAGTTTTTTTCTTAACCCTGTTACGGTCTTGGCCTTCACAACATCCTCTGGCAAGGAGTTCCACAGATTGACTGCATTGTGTGAAGAAATACTTCCTTTTGTTTGTTTTAAACCTGCTGCCTATTAATTTCATTTGGTGACCCCTAGTTCTTGTGTTTAGAGAGGAGTAAAAACACTTTCCTTATCTATTGTTCTCTACACCAGTCATGTTATAATACCTCAATTCATATCTTCCCTTAGCCATTCTTTTCAAGCTGAAAAGTCCCAGTTTTACTAATCTCCTCATTTACGGAAGCCGTTCCATACCCCGGATCATTTTTGTGCCCTTTTTGAACCTTTTCCAATATCCAATTTATCTTTTTTGAGATTGGGCAACCACATTGCACTGCACTATTCAAGATGTGGCATGGTCCTCTATATAAATCCTGGAACATGAATTGTCAGTCCTATTATCTATCCCTTTCTTAATATTCCACATTGGTTTGCGCTTTTGGACTGCCGCTGCACACTGAGTTGATGTTTTCAGAGAACTCTCCACATAGGACTCCAAGATCTTTTCTGGGAGTGCATAACTAATTTTCTAGACCCATCACTTTATCAATATTATAATATATTATAATTAGTTGATTAACACTGCAACACAACATTGTATGTACACTAAGTCTTTAAGAGGGCGTTGTTTCTCCCCAATCTCTTCTCTGCTATCAAAGACCCTTTCCCTCCCCTTAAAATATTTCCCCTCAGAAATCCCCGCCCATCTCTGGGGGCCTTCTGATCTCTCTCCCTCAGGGAAGAGTTAATCAATTCCACTCTTGGAGAGGAATGGGCAGGGCTGATGCAACCATTCCGGCGACCTAAGCGGTTGCTAGGCACTGAGAATGGAGGGGGGGTGTTTCTTCAGCAGAGCCACGGCCAGCACCGGTGCACTCTCCAGTGGCCGTCCTTGCTTGTCCCGCTATGGCTTTAGTGGTGAACCCGAGCAGCTGGAGGCAGGGGGCCCGCCCCGCCTCTCCCAAGCACCAAGTGGTTGGCTTCACTTCTCCCACCTCCCAGCTTGGTGGGGCACCAATCAGCTTAGGCGCCGCAAGCCTGGAAGGTGGAGAAGTGAAGCCAGCCATGCATGCTTGGATGGAGGTCGGGACCCAGGGTGTGAAGCTTGGGCGAACGGTGAGGCGGGGGGGGTGCGGTACCTCAGGACAGAGGGTATGGGGGCGGGGAGCTGCCACAAGGGGGGAAAGGGCACCTCAGGGCGGAGCTGCCGGTGGTGGGGGAGCACAAGGTGGAAGTTTCATTTAATGCATGAAACATCCGTGCACCAGCCTTGGGAATGGGGAGGCTCAATTTATCTAACCCCGCTCAGGCGGCTCCTGCCCAGCTCGCTCACTCTCCCCTCACCAAGGCTCCTCATCCGCCACCCTGACTATCCCGTGCCCCCGCCCGCCTTCCGAGCGCTACCGGCAGCGCGAGATCAACCAACGGACCCTCCCCTCCCTCTGGGGGGCTCCGCGAGCCAGACTCCACCTGCCACCCACCGTTCCCAACCTCCCACCGGAGCCGAAAGGGGAGAAACAGCCCCGCCCAGGGCTCCTCATAGGCGGCTAGGATGTGTGGCCACGCCCCTCAGCTCTGGTTTTGGTCACAACCGACGCGGTATTTCTGAGGGCGCTACCCCGCCTTCTCCCTATTAGCCGCTCAGCGGTAGCTAGCCGCGCCCAGTCGGAATAGGCCCCGCCCCTTAGGCTGCTGGAGGCAGGGGCGGGCAAGGCGACGGCGGCCGTAAAGCGATGAAGTGTCGTGAGGGTGGCGGGTTTTTCGCTTGCTGTCTGTCTCAGCAGCCGGGGGTGCCCAATGGAGTCCGTCTGTGTCGAGGAGCTGCTGGAGGATCTCAAGGTCTTCGGGGTGGGCTATGAAGAAGAGGAGGTGCCCGACAAACGTGAGGGAGGCGGCACGCGCCATCTGGATCAGAGGGGATGAGGAGGGCGGCACAGACGAGGTGTGGGGGGAGGTAGCAGGAACCGAAGCGGGGTTTGAGGGCGAAATTGGGACGGGGGGGCTCTGGGGCAGGTGCAGCAGGGGTTGTGGGGGCGCACGGAGCGGGCGAGTGGGGCGGTGTTCTGGGGCTTGTGAGGAGGGGTGGGTGACGCGGGCCGTGGGGTGGCGGCAGGTATGGCGCGGTGGGAGTAAGGTGATGGGGTAAATTGAAATCCTGGCGGGGAGGGGAAATTGCGGGGGTGTCTGGAGGAGGGGTTTTGGGGGTATGATTCAGAAAAGTGATGAGCGGCAAAATTTGCTCTTTGGACGCTGCTTCCTTCTGTGCTTAATGTCACTTGTTGATCCGTTTCCTGTGTTTAACTTTGGGAAAACTAGTGTTTGGAACTAGATGCTGTTTGTGTCAAGGATGCCTGCTGATAAAGTTGTGTTGCTCCCTCCCAGAGGCTGTGAGGGGGGACAAAGTGCCTCTTTCGTTTGGCGCCGAAAATAGCGAGGGACAACTGTGATTTGACTCTAATCTGCCCTCTGCAGTGCTAAACAACTGTAGTTGTGGTGTCTGCCTGTTAAAGCGAGAGAGAGGACATCTGCAAATTCATCAGTGATTCAGCTCTGTATAAAACATCTGTCCTCTTGCAGTGGTTGAACTATGCATGACGCACAGACTGGCACAGGGTGACTTGGCTAATGAATTAGTTGCCTTCACTACAACTAAAGAAGACGGGTCTCGTCTCACTGTAGAGATCCTGAATGTCTTTGAACATGAAGTAAGAATGATGTTTACTAAACAGCTAATAGAGGGTTGGGAGGAGGTGTAGTTTGCTTTGTGTAGACTAGGGGAAAAGGTCATGTTTTTAAGACTGTATAGCTTGCACTAAGTTCCTACACTCTGGTGTAGATGAGGCATGTGTCTATGCCAGCAGGTCAACTTGAAACCTAGCTGGGAATTAATAAGATCTGTGCCTGCAGGCACAGCTAAAGTACAACTTGTCTTGTACATGGTGCAGTTTTAGAATGTGTTGATTAGAAATACTTTCTTTAATATAATTTTATCATAATTAAGACAAATGTACTGAGAGTGAAACAAATTCAAACCACCTCTTGTCCTACATATAGTAGTAATTGTGTATGGTGTTTTGGCTTCTTGCTGCTCTGTAGATTATTTATCTTATTTTTTGTATTATAGTAACACCTAGAGGTCCCCACTGAGAACAGCAGTCCTATGGTGCTGTGTCCTATATATGCACATTTAGCAAGTCCCCGCTCTGAAAAGCAAACAATCTAAATAGACAAAACGTTCAAAGAGTGAGAGAAAGGAAAGCTTAATATTTTTGAGACACTCCATTGCTTTTAAAGCAGAAAAAGAAACTGCTTTATAGGTTGATATTGAATCCCCCAATCTTATACAGGTCCCTATCTGTGCCATATTTTTAGCAGCCACTAGACATTTGAGCACATTCTAGAATCCCAAATTGCTTTTGAAATTCTTTGAAATTTTTCAACAGAAGTCTGAGGGCTTGAACACAGGGCTGCAAACTCCCAAGGTCTAATCCTAACTCTGATGCTGTTTCTCTCTGTAGCCTAGGGTGACATTTCATCTCTCTGTGCCTCAGTTTCTCTGTCTGTGAGATGATGGTGAAGATTAAGACCCAGGGTTGGATTAATTGGTTAACACCCTTAAAGATCTTTAGAGATGCGAAGTGCTATATAATCAGGTGATGTGTGTAGCTTGAAATAGTCATGGACTTTCATTATTCCTCAGGTACTCAACAAAAGAGTTACTAAAGCTCATCAAAAAAAGGACAACAGATACTCTGGAATCAAAGATATAAACACCATTCAGGGACTGTATCCTTCTCTATTTGTTTAATATTAGGACTTCTAACTGAAAAGGCAAAATAAGTCCCTTTTTAGCTGACTTTCTTGATTCAGCCTGTACTTTGATGTTACTATATAGCATAGCTTACAAGGAATTAATTACATGTAATCTTACTCAAGAGAAGAAGGATGGTTCAGTGGTTAGGGTGCTAGCCTAGAATTCTGGATACAGGTTCAATTACCTGCTATGCTGCAGATTTTCTTTGTGACCATGGGCAAGTCACTTAGTTTCTCTGTGCCTCATTTCTCTATCTGTAAAGTGAGAACAGTAGCACTGCCCTACCTTGCGGATGCATGTCGCATTAAAGATTGTGAGAGTCTCAGACGCTATGATGATAGGAATTATAAGTACCTAAGATAGGTAGTCAACTTTCTCTAGTAAAGATTTTTAATATTAATGTTCTCCTAGCCTTAGATCAAAGATAAGTAACAACTTACTCTGCAACACCAGGAGAAACTGCTAAAGAGTCAGTGCTTGTACTGGGCTCCTCTGTGCTTGTTCCTGTTCAAAATGTAGGAAGATACCCCAAAGAGCCTACAGTGTAATTTAATGTAACTGATGTAGTTATGCAGGGACAAAAACTACGTAGACAACATCAGTTGGCAGTCTTCTGTGATTGTTATAGCAGAATTGGATTTTGAGGAGGCTTCTCCATGCATTAAAGAGCAGGATGGGAGAAAGCTGTTAACTTTAAGGTTGGAAAATGCTTTCCTTTTGTGTAATGTTTCTTGTCAATATCTTAAGTTGCTCTCAGAACTGCAAACTTTTGAGATACTTCTGAGGCACTCTTGGATAGTTCATATTCGACTAAATCAAGAATGAATTTTTAGTGCTTGGCAAAAATCTTGTGACCTACATTTTACAAGAAGGGCAATGGCCCTCTAAAGATAGTTTTACCTCTAAATGTCTTTGTTTTTAAGCACTTTAATTGGAATTTATGGACCAGATTCTCCATTGTACTAGTGTAAATGGCTGCACGTGTGTAGGGCAATACACTTCCAAGACAGAACCATAGGATTTTGCAAATGACTGAGTAAAGGTGCAGGGCAACAAATGATCAAAGCCTATATTTCAGTAGACAGGACTCTGTTCTCATCCATGACTAATATTTGTTAGCATTGACGTAGAGGAGGAAGAGGAGAACCTCTTAGATGCCTACACTACACCGTCAAAAGTAAGTATATAGTCTTCTGTGTGTTTCTATTCCAAAAAGAGCTACCCAGCTCCATTCTCTTCTGAGATGTTGGAAACTGGGTGGAATTTTGAGGCATATGTGAAAGCGTTACTGTTTGTTTGCTATTTCTTCTATCTTAAAGCAAGAAAAGATTTACTCTCTCATCTAGGGTGAGCACAATTTTCTTTCTTATAGGTGTGTGATTAAATACTGTTTTCCTTTCATCAGGGTAAGGGAGGGAAGATAGATCTTGTGGCTGGGCTGGACAGTTTTCATAACTGTTGCAGGGCTGTTTTTAAGGAATAAAGCCCCAGTCCATCAATGACTTCTGCATACTGCTTTGAATTTGGTGTGGATGCAGGGGTCCATCTGTGCAGGGCCGGCTCCAGGCACCAACATTCCAAGCTGGTGCTTGGGGCAGCAACCTGCAAGGGGCGGCAGTCCCTGTTGTTTTTTGCCCCCAAGCAGTGCGCCGAATTGCCGCCACAGGGGCGGGGGCAGTCCGTTTGCCCTTAGGGCGGCAGGTGCGTTTCCACAGCGGTGGTAATTTGGCGGCAGCTTCTATGTTTAGCTGAAGCCGCCGCGGACAGCTAAACATAGAAGCTGCTGCCGAATTGCTGCCGCCACGGAAACACGCCTACCGCCCTAAGGGCACACGGACTGCCCCCACCCCCGCGGCGGCAATTCGGCGTGCTGCTTGGGGTGGTGAAAACTGTAGAGCCGGCCCTGCATCTGTGCAAATGTCATTGCAGTTTTGGGGCCTGTGTCACTTTAAAAGTCATAGGCCTGATACTTTGTTGCCCTACTAATCTCATTTGGGAGCATTTTGCACCCATTTTACATGGTATGGATCTAAACGACTACACTAGGTGCATTGCAATGGAGAATAAGGCCCTCTCATGCGTCTCCTGAGGAGTAGTAGCTGACAGAGAATGGCATATGTGTAAAACCCTCAATTGAATTTCAAAGTAGTCTGGGAAAGACCGATACATCTGTTCTTCCTGTATTGTAGGGCTCTCAGAAACGGAACATAACGACACCAGAGAATCCACGGTCTAAAAGGACTTTATCCACCCGTAGCCCCCACTTAGTTTTCTCTCCAAACAGCTTCTCACCAAGGTATGGTCCTATTGGTCTCCCACTTGAGTTGGCTCTTCTAGCAGCTCCCTGACTCCTCTTCACACTAACTTTGAATGTGGTTTAAATTGTGACTGAATCTTGAAGCTAAAGCCTCAAGACATATGAAACTAGAAACTGAATTTCCTCTTGTATAAGCAGGGGAATACCACACAGAAGTAGGGAAGTGATACTACCTCTGTGTGTGGCATTATTGAAACCGTTATGGGATCACTACATCCAGTTCTGGTGTTCATATTCAAAAAAGATTTTGAAAAATTGGGAAGGGTTCAAAAAAAGAGCCACAATTATTATCAGAGATCTAGAAAACAGACCTTTAAAGTGAGAAACTTAAGTTCAGTCTCTTTATTTTACCCCAAACTCTTGGTCACAGTCCTTAAGTATGTACATGGGGAAGAGATTTTGGATAGTAGGCAGCTCTTTAATTTAGCAGAATGAGATCCACTTATTGAAAACTGAAGCTAGACAAATTCAGGCTAGAAAAAGGTGCAAATTTTCAACAGTGAGGGTAATTGTTGCAATAGTTTAGCTATGGATGTGCTGGATTCTCCACTTGAAATCCTGAAATCAAAACTAGATATTTTTTCTAACAAATATGCTGTAGCTCAAGCAGAATTTATGGGTTTGATGCAAAAATTATTGGATTAGGTTCTCTGGCTTGTACTATACAGGAGTTCAGACTAGATGATCATAATGGTCCCTTCAGGCCTTAAAATATATGAATCTTTCCAACTCCTGTCTTTGCAACCCTGTTGATTATGGACACAGACATAGGTGCCAACTCTGTGGGTGCTCCACCCCACTCACCACCTCCCCTGAGCATGCCACATGGCTGGTTTTCCCCTTGGCTCCCAGAGCTTTCCCGCCACATGAGCACCCCCCGGTGGCGGGAAAAGTTGGCAACTATGGACACAGATTATTAACAACTATGCAGTAGCATTTAGAGGCTGTACCTGAGGTTAGGACCATATTGTGATAGACACTCTACAAACATAATGAGAGAATCCCTGCCCCAAAGAGCTAGTTAGACATGACAGATGAAGGCTGAGAGAAAAATGGGCAAAGTGACTTGACCAAGCTCACAAAGTAGGTCAGGGGCAGAATTTGGGAATAAAACCCAGGTCTCCTGAGTCCTGGTTTGGTGCCCTAATCCACACTGCCCTCCTAGTCTCATGGTGTATGCTAATCTGATGACATAGGGGCAAAACTAGAGTAAGTCAGGGAGCAGATCTTTCTGTCTCTTTTAACCACATATATGGTCCCTATCACTCACGTCAAAGCACCTCACAACTCCCCTGTGAGCTAAGGCAGTGCTATTATCCCCTATTTAATGATGGGGAGCTTAGGTTAAGTGATTTTTTTTTTTTTTTTTTTTTTTTCTTGAGATCACACAGGGACTCTGTGGTGGAGCAGGAATTGAACCATGTCTCCTAAATCCTAAGATGGTGCCCTACCCACTGGGCAATCCTTCTGAAATGACTGACCAGTGTGGGATGCTATCTGACCAGAGATGTCTCTGCTTTCCTCTCCCAAAGACAGCCAACAGGGTAGAGACAAAGATCTACCACTACTGGGTTTGGGTGGGCAGAAACTACTGACCGATTAGACTACTGTTATCTAAGAGACATATAGGGTACAGTGGGAAAGACTTCAACAAGCTGCTGGCTCAGAACCGTTTCTGGGAGTCCGCTTCTTCTCCTGATACTTGCACGTGCCTTTGGGTAGTAGGAAAGGCACAGGTCATAAGAGAAACTTGCTACCAGTACCTCAACCACTTAGCCATTGAAGAGCCCACTGAGTTATGGTTTGTTTGTGTTGAGGCTTTTTTCTTTGTAAGCATTAGTGACAATAACCCCATCACATGGTTAAATTTCAACTTAGGTACCTATATTCTTGCCTGCTTAAAACTCCCCCTGCAGTTTCATGTGGATACAGGATTATTGTATAGTATTGTGTTAAACAGCTGCCACATCCGACCCAAAAGGTGGCTCCATTTCTGTGGCAGAACAAGTGGTCTCTGCGTCTAAGATATTAGATATCAGAATAAATCCATGTTACACAAGGCTTGGTCTAACTTGTAGTGGATTTGTTGCTTTCAACGTCAGATGAGATCAAGTTACTTTTCATAGTTTCTTTTCTTCCCTCCATGCAGCGCTACTCCCTCTCAGAAGTATGGCTCCCGGAGCAACCGGGGTGAGGTGGTAACCTCATTCGGCTCTGTACAGGACACGTCCTGGAGTGGAAAAGGAGGCCATGGATCAAGTGTGAAGCTCTTTGGTCCACCAGAACGGTTGCTCACCAAGAGTTACAAATTCATGTTCCAAAAGCTTCATGACATCCGGGAAGGTACCTTACATTTTTTTTGTATGTAAGAACCTCTAATGACTTATGGTATCTTACACTTTGGCTCTTCACATCTTTACTAACTAGGGAAGCCAGAAGCTTCTTCCTAATGAAAACTTTTTCTAGTGAACATTTTGAAGGCTGCTGTGAGCACATCAGGCTGATGTCCAAGTTCCTCCACTGGCTCCCAGTTAGCTTGCGATGCAGGTCTGATGCCTGGGTCCTAATTTTCAAAGCAATTAATGGATCAGCCCCCAGTGAGATCAAAGAGCAAATTTTGATCTATGAACCACCATGATAGCTGTGCTCCTCTGGGATAATACAGACCACAAAGCACAGGCTGAAGCATGTGAGAACTGGGGCAGTGCATTTTTGGATAAGAGGACCAGCTATGGAGCAAACTTCTAGAGGGGATTAGGCAAGTCCAGGCCCTGACCACATTTAGAAAATGCTGCAAAATCTTAAGAACAGCATGCAGAAAACTGACACCCCTTTGTACTCAATAAACCCCAAGCAACCAACCAACCAACAAACAAAAAAAACCCTACACACCGTTGAGACCTTGAAAAGGGAGCAATGCCAGAGACTCCAGGAAGTCTGCTAGGAACTTCACTTTGCGTTTGGTGTGTGTGTGTGTGTGTGTGTGTGTGTGTGTGTGTGTGTGTGTGTGTGTGTGTGTGTGTGTGTGTGTGTGTGTGTGTGTGTGTGTGTAAGATGCTTTGATACTGCAGTGATTGACTGAAAATCAGGTCTTGTATTTGAAGGTGCTGACCATCTACAGCTTCCGCTGGGTTCAGCATCACTGAAAGTCAGGCCAGTAATTTAGTGAAAGGTGAGAGATTTGGTTTGCCCATATAAATAGGAATTCCCATACTGGTTCAAGGCAGCATTTTGTTTAGGAGACAAGATATTGGACAACAGTGTTCGGCGCTAGATACGTCTGTGGAAGCTGCAAGAAACTTGAGGTGGTCAGTTATGGAATAACCTGCCCATAGGGGAGATTGGAAGTTGACTCAAGCTTTGAAGCAAGTGGATTTATTTTCTTTCTTCTCCCTCTCCTGCCAACCCCCTGCCCCAATCCTTTTTCATGGAACTGTGAATAGTCCTGTCCATATAGATGCTGAATCCCACTCAATTCTTGATACCATCTTGTAGCTGTATGTTTCACAGGCTAACTATTTATTTTGTATGTGTGGCCAGTGAAGGAAGATCTTTACTTAAGTTTTTTTTAAATTTGTTGCCTTCCAATTTCACTGACTGCCCCTTTGCTTCTCTCATGAGAGAGGGTAATTAGGAGCCCCTCAATTAACATTTTCTATACTGGTCAACATGCTCATCTGGAACGATCCAGGTATTTCATACTATTAAAAGATGGAATTTGACTTCCAGTTAAAATAGGCAATTAAGTTTGCCTTTCCTGATCTCAAGAAGTCACTATCTATTGCTATAGCTGTTCCCTTACTGGTTAGGCAGAAGTACTTTCTTCTGCTTTAGAGTAGTATCAGACATTGGTGACTGCTGGGGTATATGGAAATAGGGGAGTTATGGAATTTTATTAAGGCAGTAGGATAAAGTGTGATCCTGGGACTTGAGAGGCCTGGATTCAATTCCTTGCTCTGCCATGGACTTCCTGTGTGATCTTAGGTAAATCATTTAGTTTCTCTGTGCCTCAGTTCCGTATCTATAAAATAGGGATAACAGCGCTTCCCACCTTGCGTGGGGTAATGTGAGGATGAATGTTAAAAATCTGTGAGACTCTTAGGTTCCCTGGTGGGGGGGGCCAGATAAGTACCTTGGATCCTGAAACAGAAACTCTATTTTAAATTGGCTGCCGATTTCACGTTCTATCTCCTTGTTTCTGCAGAAATCTTAAATGTTCTTACACTGTTTTATGATTTTAGTACTGTCCTGGAAGATAGAAGAACTCGGGGATGCACTGAAGAAACATTACAAGATCGAGGAGTTCACCTCTGTGTTAGTCCCTGCACAGGTACGCCCTGCATCTCAGGAGCTTTTTCATAAATGTGTGCGTTTGAAATTGTCTTCTGTTGTTATGTCTTTGTCTGTCATTACATTGCATTGGTAGTGATTCTTCCATTAAATATTGCAGAATATTTAGAAGTTTCACTTTTGAGACTGTTGGTCAACAGCGTGTTGTGTAGTTACCCTCTGCTTCCTTATTCTCAAGGAAACTTATAAGAATAGAGGACTTGCCAGACTGGATCAGACCAGGGGCCTGTGTAGCCTGGTATCCTATCTCTGACAGTGGCCAATACCAGATGCTTTAGAGGAAGGTGTAAGAAACGTCAAGGAGGACAACAATGGAATTACTCCTATAGGGGACTTTCCACATGCCTGTTTACGCACCGGCATGTGCCTTTAGACAGGAGGGCTTAAATTCCTTCTAAACTTCCTGTTTTATGTAATAGTGGATGTTAATGTTATCCATATAAATTAGGCTTAAGTAGACTCCAGCTTTTACATATAAGGAGAACCAATAGCCAGAAAGTCAGCAGTATGTTGGAACTGTCTAAAGAGCCAGAGCCAGAAGACCAGCTGGAGCATGTGAGGATGTCTGTAGGATGTGGAGAGCAGCATAGCAGACTTGCACAACCTGAACAGTGAGACAGTCCAAACCAGAGAGGACAGATGGTCTAGAGTTTAGGGCACTGGCCTGAGACCTGGGTTCAATTCCCTGCTTGGCCAACAGACTCCCTGTATGACCTTGGGAAGTCGCTAAATTTTTGCATGCCTTAGTTCCCCATCCGTGCAGTGGAATAATAGTGCTTTGTTTACCATACCAGGGTGTAATGAGGATAAATACCTTAAATATTGTGAGTGTCTCTGATACTAGAGTATTGAGATACAACTGTGACCATGCATCAATTTGCTTGGTTTGCATTACCGCCTCCTTAAGCCAAGTTGGCCCAGCAAAAATGGGCCTGATTTGCAAACTACAGTAAAAATTTGTCTGCAATGAGTTGCATCCACACCTGATTCATTGAGAGAGAGCTTTATTTCTCTCCCAGGAAGTCCATTGTTAGGCTCGTTTATTGCAGGTGAAAATTCGGCCTGAAAATTAGGCCTGAGGTTTCTCTTTCTTGTCCTGAGGCTCATCTTAGTTTTTAAGGCAAGATCCATACACTGGGAATTTGTGGAGCTTCGGAGACTGCTGTCTTGCATGGGAGATGAATTTGTGCTGTAGGATTCCTTTGGCTAAGATCGTTCTATGCTTTCTGTTCTGTAGGAACCGGTCACTGTGCTGGGACAGATTGGCTGTGACAGCAACGGAAAACTGAATGGCAAGTCAGTCATTCTAGAAGGGGATCGGGAACACTCTTCAGGAGGGCAAGTTCCTGTAGATTTATCAGAACTGAAAGAATACTCCCTCTTTCCAGGACAGGTGAGGTGTTGGCTAGGGCATATTGCTGGGGGCAGAGGGGGCTAGGAAGTTTGTCCATTACTTTGAGATGCATGAATTATATAAGGTAGTTTTCAAGGTTTGAGTCCTGGTTTCTCAAATGCTGGGTGGGAGGGTTAGAATTGTCAAAGGAGCCTAATCAGTTTCAGTGGAATCTGGGTAACTTTGAAAATCACTTAATCTCTGTGACTCAGTTCATCTATCTTTAAAATGGGGATGATGCTTGCTTTGTTTTGTAAAGCACTTTGAGATCTGGATATGAAAAATAATAGCCAAGGTGTTGTTGTTACTACTTGGGGGATCAGCAGACGTATATTACCTTACAATAAAACCAGTCTGGTGTAGTAGACACAACATTGGACTGGGGACTTGGATATTATGCCTGGCTCTGCCGCTGGCCTATCAGGTGACCTTGGGCAAGTCATGACCCCTCTCAGTGCCTCAGTCTCCCCTCTGTAAAACGGGGCTAATGCTTTTGACCTCTTTTGTAAAGTGCTTTGCAATCTACTGAAGCAAATACTAAGTAAGAGCTAGATATTTATCAATAGCCTAGCCCTTTCCTGAGTCTGAACAAGCAGTTACCCTGGTGTCATGGTTTCTTCTATTTAACTGTTTTCCAGGTTGTGGTGATGGAGAGTATTAACAGTACGGGTGGAAAACTGGTTGCATCTAAGCTATATGAGGTGAGTAAACTAAGCACAAATTCTTTTCTACTCTTCCCATGTCTTTGTGCTGTCAGTGAAACATCAGGAGCAGGTCTAGAACTTTTCCTGGAAACTGGCTTATTTGTTCTTACAAACATAGGCGCCAACTCCATGGATGCTTCAGGGCTGGAGCATCACGGGGGGGTGGGGGGGAGAAGGTGGGTGCTTAGCACCCACCAGCAGCCCCCCTATTGTACAGACAAAACTACACGGGATCGTTTTTAGGGGTCAAGACAAAGATGCCACATCTATTATGATCTATAACTACTAGCAAATAACAATACACACAGACGTGCACACACACACACACACACACACACACGTCCTGCAGCTGCTGGATAGTTACCAGTCCCGATTGTAGCTTGAGTTCGCAGCTGGGGATTGTAGCTCGTGACAGCTAACTGGCCAGGAAAGCTGGGCACGGGGAGTAGTCGGGTCTCTGTTGGGCGCACACCGATGCCCCTCGATTTTGATAGCAGAATGTTACCCAAAGTCTTTCATCTCACCCTTCTTTTTTATAGATTTTTAGTTTGGATTCAAAGTCTATAGGTCTTCCTGTGTCATGCTGCCTCTGGGTTTGGATTGATCACCCGTCAATTGCAGGGTGACTTTTAGCCTTGAACCTGGCTTTGATCTTCCTTCTGTTGTTTGTTTTGTCCTTTTCTTTTTAGGATGGATGCTTCTTACTTTGTTTAGGGCTGTTGTCTAGGTCTTCAGCTGTTGGTATTTGAACTTTATATCATCAGGACAGGCTGGCGCTGTCCATACATACCTCATCCACACATCTAAACTAATAAAATTACAGCATGGCTCACAAAAAAGAAGGCTGCAGCACAAGCCTTCCACAAAATAGAGTAAGCATTTTAAAATGGGTTTTGAATTACCATAGTGCACAGAAGTTACATTGTAAGTAAAATGGCAAGTGTAATGAAATGGTGAACAGAAGTTACAATGATAACTAAAAACAATTTCATTCACATCAGTTCTATACCCCTATCAGCGCCTCCCACTCCCCCAGCAACTCCCACCTGCCACAGTCAGCTGTTTCGCAGTGTGCAAGAGGTGCTGAGTGGGAGAGGGGAGGAGCAAGGGCTGGATGCGCTCGGAAGAGTGTGGAAAGGGACAGGATGGGGGTGGAGCCTGGAACAGAGCCAGAGGGAGCACTACCGGGCACATTAGAAACTCAGCGAATATGCTTACAAGCGATTTTAGAGTTGAATGATCAAAAGAATTTAATTGTGACATAATTCTGAATGATTAAATAATTAACCCTTCTGGTAAAAAAGGAATTAGATAGACAAGACTAAGTAACTTGTACTGAGTACAAGTTAATCTTACATTTGTGAGGCACGTCTGTTAAAACATGGATCTAAGCTGTCAAAAGTAGGTAATGATTTTGGGGTGCCTCTATTTTTGAGTTCCCAACGTGATACATTTAAAGAAGCCTGGCTTTCAAAATGTACTGAGCACCCACTTTCTGAAAACTGGGCCCCGTTAGTGTGTCTCAGGTTGGATCCTTCCCCAGGTTGTGAGGGACTTTTGAAAAATTTAGGCCAAGGTTTGTTTTTCAATGTACGTCTTTTGTGTTAGGTTTATTGCATCTGTGTATCACTAGGTATTCAATATGGTGACACCCTGGAACATCAGAAAATAAATGTGGCATCCAGAAATCAAACTGCTAGAAAGACTATCCACAACTCACTGGGAGTTCCATCACCTTTGATAGTGCCTGAGTAAATAGGCCTTGCACAGTTAATAAAACAGGGCTCTTTTAGACTAAAGAGTGCAGAAGGGAATGCTTTCTGTTCAGTTTCAATGCTGATTCTAATAAATCAATGATATTCCCCCAACTCCACGTTCTGATTCCCAAAAACCTCCTGTAGTGCTGATGTTCCTTGAAATATACATAGAAAAACAGAGCAATCTAACTTTACTTCCTTAGCAAGCATCCCTCCACCTGTTTGTGCACATGCAGCTGGCGTGGTTACATTGCATCTTTATTCCAAAACTTGGGCATCTTGCAAAGACCTCTTAAGTAAATGCTTCTTACTAAGTATCACAGGGTTTGTCTGAGGCTGACCAAGTGCCCCTTAGGGGATGTATAGTTTTTGGATGGCTGTTGCAGCACTGTCATATCTATCAGTACTGCATGAGGCTGACTTCCCCCCTCCCTCAATTTCTTAATCTCACTAAGCCCCTGTGGGCAGTAGATTTATAGAGCTTAGTGCACATCACAGGTGGCTGAGGTCACTTGCCCTATGGTCTTGTGCTTCACGGTACCACAGAGGCATGTGTTAACCCAGGAATGTATTTGTTCCTTTTAGTTGATCAAATCGGACTTTCTCTTCACTCCTGCAGAGGCTGTTAAAGTGCAGGGATGGAGTAAATGTCTTTCATGTAGAGGCTATGGACCAAATCCTACTATGAGTTTATATTGGCGTTGCTGAGAGTAGAATTTGGCCATGTAAAATTATTCCCTTTGCTTGCAATGATTTTTTCAAATATCCTTTCTCTTCAGGGAGTGCCTCTTCCTTTCTACCAATCTACTAAGCAAGTTGACGGTGAGTTCAATCATTTTTAAAGATTTCTCCCCCTGCCCCACAGCTTAGAAAATCAAGGTTAGCTTTTCATACTGATCCTGTAGAGAATTAAACAGATACACTCAACAGCACAAACTGCAGCTAGTGCAGTTTCTCAGATCTGGTGCACATTAAGCTGTTTAAAAGCATCATTATGTACTCTTTACTGGGCATAGCTTCCTATTTTTTTTTTTTTTTAATAGGTCCATTGTGGGATTGTTCTTGGATCTGATCCCAGTGATCTATTGTTAAAGTAATCTCCTGTGCTCTGACTCTGCACTGAGAATGTAATGAAAAGCTGAATTAATTTCAGGGACTGGCTTAAACCCAGCCAAAGACATTTAGTTAAAATTTTTAAGACAGGCCCATATATATATATTTTCAGCAGCTTTCCATCTGCTGGAAGGGCAGTCTGGGAGGGAGGCAGAGGAAAAATGATCAGTTCATCACATGCTGATCTCGCCAGTCTTCTTGTATCAGAGTCTCAACCTCCCTTGAACCACGCCTGCCTTAGTACTGGCCCCCTTAGCACTTGGAGGCTCCCCCCATTACAAAAATAGCCTCCCACCCTTGAGCACACTAAGTTACAACAGCACCCACTCAAATTTGGCTCAGTCTCTCCTCTATCAGATGGAGGGGTGGCTGAGCCAAACCTGAGAGGTGATGCCACATTTCCCCTCCTGCAGATCAGATGCAACACCACTCACTTAAATTTGAGCCATTCTCCTACCCCCTGGTCATGCCGGAGGGGTGGATAAGCCAAACCTGAGTGGTGCTGTGACCTAACCACTGACCTGTAAGAAGGCTCATCGGTCCCTCTCAAAGACTGATGTGCCCCTTTCATTGAGAACCTCTGGCTTGATTTTATTGTGCAGTGAAGATATCAGTACATCTGGCTAAACTTGGGGGTGAGCTGAACAGGGCAGTATGAATCACTCATGCTGAATTGTCTCTCTTCCTTCTACTTCTCATCCTCCCCATGCAAATACTTAACACAAACTATGTCTTGGCTATAGTCTGGGTTTTTACCCTCTTTCTCTCCGTCAGTGAGGTAGCACTACATGATTGCCTGGATAGCATCCCTTGTAAGACCATTTGACACATCAGAAGAGAAGTAGTGTGTGGTTTGTTTGTTTTTTTAATAGAATGATAAAGAGAAATATTTTAAGTGGCAGGGTGGGAATGCTCTTTTGTATTGCACACCCCAGCCAGAAAAATCTAACAGCTAAGAAATAGCACTGAGCTTGTGTGGGTGTGTATCAGATCTTAAACGTCACACTACAGTGCCTCTCTTTCCATGTGATGGATGACTCTGTGTACAACATCTGAGAGCAAGATCTTAGAGAGAGAACACCACCTGGCAAAGGGAAATCCCCCACGTGTGTGGTGACAGAATAGAGGATGCCCTATGGGCAAAGGGGGAGCTTAGAAACTTGTGCTGACACTGCTGCAATACATTTTAGATTTGGAGCTGCAAATAGTCTTGGTTGCTTGTGGGCCCTACACAACTTCTGACAGCATCACCTATGACCCTATGTTGGATCTGATTGATATTATCAACAAAGACAAGCCAGATGTTTGCATCCTGGTAAGAGAGAATATTCCTTACTTTTGGATTATTCAGGAGAAGAGTTGCATGTTTGGGTATGGATCCTGCAATGAATTTTATGCAGATGGATCCCTGCCCAGCATGGAGCCCATTGACTTCAGTGGGACTCCATGCAGGAGTCTTCCCACACGGAGCTCCTGGCAGAACTAGGGCTGCGGTCCCAACTAGGGGTCTCCTGAGAAATGGCTTTTGCCCTAGTAATTATCCTGAAATATTTCTTCTGTTTATGTAGGACCTGTTCTCCTCTACCTCCAACTGTTACTCTTATTACATCTGGACATAAATTTATATTCTGATCTCTCAAAAACTTAAGCATTTTTTATTATTTGTATTACCATAGCACCTAGGAGCTCTAGTCATGGGCCAAGGCTCCCAATTGCACTAGGTGCTGTACAAACACAAAACAAAAAGATGGTCCCTGCACTAAGGAGTTTAAACTGTAAGTATAAGACCAGAGACAACAGATGGATACAGACAGACAGGGGACTACAAGGAAACAATGAGACAATATTTGCTAGCATGCTAGACTGTGGTCTCAGCACACCAGCAGCCTAACTATTGTCAGTTGTGCGTTTTGTTTTTTGTTTTTTTTTGTTTGTTTTTTTTAAATTTTTGGTAGGCATCACAGAACAGAAGTCTTGAGGAAGGTTTTGAAGGAGGATAATGAAGTAGCTTTGTAAATGTTTTTGGGGAGCTCCTCTCTGTGAGGAGCAGCGTGAGAGAAGCACAAAGATGCTTAACTCCAGGCATGTGACTAGTGCCATTGAAGTCTAGGGGACTGTTCATATGCTTTAAATTAAGCATGTGCATAACTTTTTGCAGGACTGGGGCTTTAGAATGTAAGCATTGTAGAGCAGTGTCTGTGTCTTTCTGTATGTTCATACAGTTCTTAGCACAATGAGGTCCTGATTCCAGTTGTGGCCTTGGTTCATAATAATAGGATTCTAAAGCACAAATCCTCTAAGAATCATTGCAGCTGTGTGACTGCACAGCAACTCAACTTAACTGTTTAGGACTAGAAAAGATGATGATTCCCATATCTAACTAAAATTGCAAGTAGGGAATTGAAGAATGCAGAATGGAATTACTCAAAGCTGGAGTTTGGCCAGGACACTGGGGTTAATGCTTTTACAAAAAGTTCTATGGGATATTTTAATGAACATGGGCTTTCAGGACCTTAGTTTTATTTCCTTTTTTTATGCAGTTGCTTTGTACGTAAATGGTATAACATGAAGCTGAAAACTGTTTCCATTCAAAAATACTAGGCTTAAAAGTGATCTGATCAATTAGGGTACAATCCAAAAAGCAAGATGACCATTCTTAGTCAAAGTTTATTGCTGCAAGTCCTCTTACAAGGCCCATAATACATGAATGCTTTTTCATCTCCATGTGAAGTTTTGAATTCCCTGATGCAAATACCTACCTTGCTGTAATGTGCACATCTTCTTGGTTGACAGGAATAGCCCTAGAGTTAGTGCAACCTAGAGTTAGTACATGCCTTTCTCTGTGCCCGATCCATAAAAGATGTGAATCTGTCTCTAGCTGAACTGTAACATGCTCACCTCCTCTCTGGAGCGGGCATGGAGGCAGAGACATTGATTAATGGATTACTTACTTCCCTGGGACAGAGGAAGCTCATTCCAAAGTGTGTGAGGCCTACAACAGTTCAGATTCTAGGACCTCTCAAGCTGATCTGTCCAGAGAACATCTGTGACCTACTGTAAATTGGGCGCATGGGGCATGGGACACAACCACCCAGGCCAGGGGATTAAGTTAGGATTTCTAGTGACTTGAGCATAGGACTGGAAGCCGGGGCTCTCTTTCTGCCACTATCTTGTTCTGTGGTCTTGGGAAAGTCTGAGTGTCTAAGGCTTCCCCATCTGAAAAAGAGATACACTCGCTCCTGTAATTTACTGAGTTAAGTGCAGAATAGTATTAAGAGGAAGCTCTGTTATATAGTATAGCCTAGAGCCCCAACTGAGTTTGGGACCTTGTTGTCCAAGGTGTTGCACAGATACAGTGAGACAGTCCCTGCTCCGAATAGGCAAGACAAATAAAGAGTGGGAGGTGAAACAGGCAGAGAGAGGAGAAGTGACTTGCCCACAGTAGCAGAGCTGGGAAAAGAACTTGGGTCTCCTGACTGCTAGGCCAGTGCTCTATCCATTAGCCCATGTTGCCTTTTTTGTCTTTTTTTAAATTGAATTCTAAACAATACTAGCTGTAAACCGAAGGGTTTTTAGATTATGTACCACATAAGGGATAGGGTTTATCAACTAGTCCACTAGAGGTCGTAGTGACTTCAAAACCAAGCCATGTCTGCCCAGAAGAGACTAGTTGTAGTAATATTTTTGTTAGATAATCTCATTTTATATATATTATTTTTTTAAGAATGCACAACAAATTTAAACCAAAAATGAAGCCCAGTGTCTGTATGTAACTACGTAAAGTTATCCATAACCTCACAATCCCTGTGAGAGTGTCCAGCAAATATAGGCAGTTATTACATTCCCTTGGGAGTCAGTGATTTACCCTTCTATTTAGAAAAGGTGAAAGGCACCTTGAAAAAGCAGTTAGCTTCTTGTAACTGTTGTTCTTGGAGGATGTATTGTTCATGTCCATTCCAATCAGGCATGTGCGCTCGCACAGTAGCCAGAAGATTTTTCTCCTAGCAGCAATCATAGGGTCAACCTGGGTGCCCCTTGGAGTCGCACCTTCATGGCACCCAATATAGAGCACTGCTGACCCTACACCACCTCAGTTCCTTCTTGCCAGCTACTCCGACAGAGGGGTAGGAGGGTGGGTATTGGAATGGACATGAACAACACATCTCAACGAACAACAGTTACAAGAAGGTAAGTAACTGTTTTTAATTCTTCGAGTGCTTGTTCATGTGAATTTCAATCAGTTGACTCCCAAGCCCAAGTTCAGGTGGCGGGGTGGAAGTCATCCCCTGATTGGAGCACCATTCTACCAAAGGCTGCATCATCTTGGGCCTGCTGCATAATCACATAGTGCATGGTGAAAGTGTGGATGGAGGACCACATTGCTGCTCTGCAGATTTCCTGAATAGGGAGCAGCGTCAGGATCGCTGTTGTTGAACCCCTGTGCCCTGGTGGAGTGCACAGTGATCAGGAGTGCAGGAACCCCTGCCAGGTTGAAGCACTCGCGGATGCAGGATGTGATCCACGACAAAATGTGTTGTGACGACACAGGTAGGCCTCTCATTCTGTCCTGCCACTACCACGAATAACTGGACCGATTTTTCTGAACAGCTTCGTTCTCTCGATGTAAAAGGTTAGCACCCTACAGACATCTAGTGAGTGGAGTCTGTTCCCTGCTGCTAGAAGGCAACTTAGGGTAGAACGCTGGGAGAAAGATGTCCTGGTTAATGTGAAACTGCGATACAACTTTTGGGAGGAAAGCAGGGTGAGGCCTGAGCTGCACCTTGTTCTTATAGAACACAGTATAAGGGGACTTTGAGGTTAGGGCCTTGAGTTCAGACACCCTCCTGGCCGAAGTTATTGCCACCAGGAATGCCATCTTGTAAGAGAGGTAAAGCAGGGAGCACGTTGCCAAGGGCTCTAAAGGTGGTCCCATGAGTCTAGAAAGGACCAGGTTGAGGTCCCAGACCGGGACAGGCTGGCTGACATTGGGGTGTAGCCAGTCGGGCCCTTTTAAGAACTGGCTGACCATCGGGTTAGCAAACACAGAGCAGCCCTCCTCGTCTGGATGAAGGCTGAGATGGCAGCTAAGTGCATCCTTATTGATGATAACGAAACCCCTGCTGCTTCAGATGGGGGAGGTAGTCCAGAATAAGCGGCACTGATGCTAGTGTCAGGGATGAATGGCGCTGCACCGCCCAGATTGAAAATCTCTTCCATTTGGCAAGGTATGTGGCTCTCGGAGAGAGTTTGCTGCTGCCAAGAAGGACCAGTCTAGCCTGGCCTGAACAGGAAAGCTCAATCTGGTTCAACCATGGAGCTTCCATGCTGTGAGGTGAAGCAACTCGAGGTTCGGTTGTTGAAGACAACCGTGATCTTCTGTCAGAAGGTCCAGGAAGAGCGGCAGCTTCCATGGACGTGTCTAGGAGAGATGTGTACCAGTGCTGACTGGGCCAGGCTGGTGCTATCAGTATGGCCTGAGCTTGTTCCATCCAGATCTTGAGGAGCACCTTGTGAACGAGCGGTATGGGTGGAAAGGCGTATAGGAGACAACCTCCCCAATGGAGGAGGAAAACATCTATCTGGAACCCAGGCTGTGATTTTTTTTGGAAGGAGCAGAACTGCTGGCACTTCCTGTTGTATTGCATGGCAAATAGGTCTATCTGGAGAAAGCCCCACCTCTGAAAGTTTGAAATCGCGACGTCCAGGCGAAGGGACCATTCATGGCCGTGAAACGACCTGCTGAGGTGATCCACCAGCTTGTTCTGTACCCCAGGGAGGTGCGACATTTGCAGGTGTAATGAATGTTCTACACAGAAGTCCCACAGCACAAGGGCTTTCTGGCACAGGGGAGAGGAGCATTCTTACACACACCCACTCCCATTTATTGCTATAGAACATTGCCGTGGTGGTCTCTGTCATGACACCACGTTGTCCCATTAAGTATGCCCGGAAGGTCTGGCATGCCAGGCGCACCGCTCTTAGATCTCTGACATTTGATGTGAAAAGCCAGATCTGCCTGAGATCAGAGACCGCAAGTGCTGCGGTCTCCTGGATGTATTCCCCAGCCCAAGTCTGATGCATCCATCACTAGCAACAGAGATGGCTGCAGACTGGTGAAGGGGATCCCTGAGCATACCTCCTGACAGTTGAGCCCCTTAGGAGGGAGTTGAGGACCAGGTGAGGCAGGGTCCCGATTCTCTCCAAGCTATCCTTGGCCAGGCGGTACACTGATGCGAGCCATGACTGAAGAGGTCAAAGCCTTAGTCTGACATGCTGCACCATATAGGTACAGGCAGTCATGTGTCCGAGAAGCTTCAGGCAGTTTCCCTCCACCACAGCAAGAAACTATCTGAGGCCTCAAATCATATCAATCAGGGCCTGAAACCTCACTTGTGGCAGGCATGCTCTGGCCTGGGTCGAGTCCAATATTTCCCCTATAAATTCTATCCTCTGGACTGGGGACAGAGTTGATTTTGCTTCATTTAGAAGGAGACTCAGGTTGTCAAAGGTGGTTCTGATGGATCTGACCTGAGCTTCTTGGAGTGACTCTCTTGATCAGCCAGTTGTCAAGGTAAGGAAACACCTGTACTTGATGCCTGCGTAGAAATGCAGCTACAACTGCCATGCACTTGGTGAAGACATGAGGTGCTGCTGACAGGCTGAACAGGAGGACTGTAAATTGATAGTGAGTGGTGTTCACCACAAACCTGAGGTATTTCCTGTGGGGTTTGGTGATCGCGATATGAAAGTACACATCCTTCAAGTTGAGGGCAACATACCAGTCTGCTGAAGCCAATGAAGGAATGATGGAGGCCAGAGAGACCATGCGGAACTTGAGTTTCTTTACAAACTTGTTGAGTTCTCGCAGGTCCAGGATGGGCCTGAGGCTGCCTTTGGCTTTCGGTATTAGGAAATAGTGGGAATAAAAGCCCTCACCCCTGTGCTCCTGAGGAACCTCCTCCACTGCCCTAAAGATAGGAGCGACTGCATCTCCTGGATAAGGAGTTGCTCATGAAGCGGGACGGGGAGAGGTTTGGAAGGGCAGGATGGCACAGAATTGGATGGAGTCTCCCTGCTCTACCGTGAGGAGCACTCATCGGTCCGAGGTGATCAGGACCATGCACGGTACAAAGGGGATAATCGGGATGAGAAGGTAAGGTGGGGTGGATCCATTGTCAGGTGTGGTACACCATCATCAACCTCAACAGCTTGGGTTGTCCCGAGCCCTGACCAGAGAGTTGGTGTGACCTTCTCCTGCCATTCCAATTCCTCCTTCTGGACCCATCTTGGCAGTTCTGATGACAGAACAGCTGCTGGAGCTGTGGATGGAAGTGTCTCTGCTGCATCGAAGGAGTATAGAGGCCCAGGGACCTGAGGGTGGCTCTGGAATCTTTAAGGCTGTTTAGCTTTTTGTCCATCTTCTCTGAGAAGAGTGTCTTACCCTCAAAGAGCAGATCTTGGATGGTCTGCTATACGTCATAGGGGAGGCCAGAAACCTGAAGCCATGAGTCTGTTCTCATGGCCACTCTAGGAGCCATAACTCTGGTTGCTGCATCTGCCCCATCAAGTGCCACCTGAAGGGATGCTCTGGAGATCAGTTTCCCTTCCTCAACCAAAGCCGAAAATTCAGCACGGGAGTCTGAGGGCTGCAGACTATAGCCATCGCTGAGCAGGCATTGTAGGAGTACCTGCTGACAATGGATGGCCTGCTGGTTGGACATACGGAGTTGCAGTGTCCCCATGGAGTAAACCTTTTGCCTGAAAAGGTCTAATTTTTTGGCGTCCATATTCATGGGTGACGGGCTTTAAAATCCTTATGTCTCCCACTGGTTAGCGGCATCCACCACCAGTAAATCAAGCTGAGGGTGGGAATAGAGGTGTTTATAGCCCTTGGAGGGCACAAAGTACTAATGCTCATTGCACTTGGCCATAGGTGGCAGCAAAGCTGGGGTCTGCCAAAGGGTCTTGTTCATGTCTGTGATTCTTTTTATCAGTGGTAAGGTGATACAGGCAGGGCCAGAGGGAGCCAGGATGTCCACCATAGGGTCCACGTCATCCACAACTTCCTCTGCCTTAATGTCTAGACCCTGTGAAACCTAGCGCAGCAGCAGCTGCAACACCCTGGAGTCTTCTAGAGCTGGGGCTACTGAAGTGCCCTCTAGGGCCGGGGTGGGCAAACTATGGCCTGCAAGCTCATGCTGGGGAGCGAGGTCTGGGGCTTGCCCAGCTCCGGTGCTCCAGCTGGGGTGCTGGATTGGGGGCTGCACCATACGGCTTGGCCTGACTCCAATGCTCTAGCCAGGGTGCTGGGTCGGGGGCCGTACTACGAGGCTCCCGGAAACCGCAGCATATGTCCCCGCTCCAGCTCGTTTGTGCTCCAATGGGAGCTACAGGGGCAGTGCTTGTGGATGGGGCAGCGTGCAGAGCCGCCTGGCTGTGCCGCCACGTAGGAACCGGAGAAGGGACATGCCACTGCTTCCAGGAGCTGCTCAAGGTAAGCTCTGCTCAGAGCCTGCACCCCTGAGCCTCTCTCCATGTCCCAATCCTGTGCCCCAGCCCTGATTTCCCTCCTGCCCTCCAAACCCCTTGGTCCCAGCCCAGAGCATCCTCCTGCACCCCAAATTTCTCATCCCCAGCCTCACCCCAGAGCCTGCACCCCCAACCAGAGCCCTCACCCCCTTCCACACCCCAACCCCAATTTTGTGAGCATTCATGGCCCGCCATACAATTTCTATTGTCTGAGGCCCTGAGGCCAAAAAGTTTGCCCATCTCTACGCTAGGGCCTCATCTGATGAGAAGAAGGAGGCCACCAGGAGAGGTGGTTGCTCCCTTCCGTTCTCGCCTGAGGGATCTCTTGAGCCTGTGGGAACTGTGGTAGGTTGGCCTGGTCCTGGTGCTGTGAAAGGCGCAGGTGTCTGTGCTGACGTCAGGCCCCATTCTGGTGCCAGCAGCTGGTGCAACATGTGTACTGGGGTTCCTGTAGCGTCAGTGCCAAGGGTGTGCCATAGCCGCATTTGGGGCTGCTGATGCCTCCGGTGCTGAAGGTAACTGTGTTAATGACTGAGGCACCTTCTTTGGTGTCCGCGACGTTCATTCTCTCATGATTGAGACCACTGATGCAGCACCCAAGCAGGACCCCTGACTCCAACCCTGGGCTTGATGGAAAGCCTACAGAGTCCAAAAGGACCACTGCAGTGGATTTTGCCTTTGAGGGGCCCACTGCATTGGGTGGGACTGCCTATGGTGCTATGAGGAGGATCTTCTGCTCCTGCTATAGTTGAAGCGGTATGAATCTGACTCCGAGTAGGAGGACCAGAGTGTCGCTGCCCCTCTTCAGGTAGGGTGTTGAAGCAGGGGACCAACTGCACTCCCTGGGTGCTGGTGCTAGAGTAGAAGGGTGCGGAGGTGATGGGGATCAGCGTGCCATCATTGCTGGCTTTCCCTTAGACTGCACGGGGTGCTGGGATGGAAACTGCAGTGCTGGGACACTCTCCTGTTTTGGCAGCGAAAACGGCGCCATGAGCCTCAGTAGGTCCTGCGCCACCTCGAAAGCCTCTGGAGTGTACAAGAGCAGTAGATGCTCCACAGGTGTGGTGAGCAAAGTGGGCCCGGTCTTGACTGCCTCACCTATGCAGGAGTCAACGTGGCCCCACTCTGAGTCCCCGAGCTATGGCCTGATTGAGGTGCCACTGGTGGCTGGCCCCTGGATCTTGCTGAGGGAGATCGACCTCTCCTTCTTCTGCGCCGGCGATTGGGCCTGGTGCCGATGGCTGGAATGTCCCCAAGAGGCTCCATGACTGTGCCAAGCTTCCTTGCCAGCATCTTTCTTCGACGCTGGATCCTTTAAAGATGGTGCAGGAGCACTTTGTGCCAAAGATAATGTGCTGGGAGCAGGATCAGCGGTGCCTTGGTCTGACTGAGGTCAGAGAACTGCCTCCATAAGGAGAATATTTACACACTGCTCCCTCTCCTTAATGGTTCTTGGCTGGAATTCCCAACAGATCTTGCCGTGGTCTTTCTGGTGACCCTTGCCCAGGCACTGTAAGCAAGAAGTGTGGGGAGTCACTTTTTGGCATGTGCTTCACACAAATCTGGCAAGTCTTAAAGTCCAGGGATCACAGCATGTCCTGGTAACAAATGTGGGGGGAACCCCCCGTAACCGAAACTTATAAAGAACTGCTAAACTGTAATAACTACTGGAAACTAACTATGTACAGCGTATAAAACACTGCTAATCCACTTGCCGAAGTAAGAGACAAGCAAGGAGAAGTTCCAGCTACTGTCATTGGTGGTAAAAAAGGAACCAAGGCGGTGTAGGGTCAGCAGGGCTCTATACTGGGTGCCATGAAGGTGCGACTCTAGGGGCCGGCCAGGCCACAGTTGTTGCTAGGGCGGGGGTTCTCAAACTGGGGATCGCGACCCCTCGGGGCAACGAGGTTCTTACATGGGGGTCACAAGCTGCCAGCCTCCACCCCAAACCTCACTTTGCCTCCAGCATTTATAATGGTGTTAAATATATTAAAAAGTGGTTTTTTAATTTATAATGGGGGTCATACTCAGAGGCTGGCTGTGTGAAAGGGGTCACCAGTACAAAAGTTTGAGAATCACTGTGGTAGGGGAAAAATCTTCCAGGTACTGTACACATATGTGTACACACACCTGATTGGAATTGACATGAACAAGCACTTGAAGAACAAGGTGATCCCTTTAATTCCCTCCAAAGGCCTCCTCTTTCTAAAGCATCTGGTAATGGCCAATAGACTGAGCTAAATGGACCATTTGTATCCAATGTTGGAAAACCTATGTTCAGTGATCACAAAGCACTTTCCCAGTGTATGATCAATCACACAGCTTCCCTTGCTCTGACAGGACTGTTCAGAGTGCTTTACAAAGGAGACAAGTAACATAATCCCCATTTTATAGATGGAGAAACTGAGGCACAGTGAGAGGAAAGTGACTTGCCTTACATCACTCAGAGGCCAGTAGCAGAGCTGGGACTAGAACCCAGGTCTCCAGGGTTCCAGCCCAGTGCTCTGCCCACTAATCTACATTACATCCCTTAAGTTTGATGTTTGCCCTTGGGTGGGGAAACTGAGGTACAGAGGGGCAAAGTGATGTAGTAGTTTTATGGCCACTTCTGCCCAGTAGACCTGACTCCCAGTCCCCTGCTATCATCCACTAACTTATGTTCCCTCCTTAACTCAGGACTCCTGGCTCTTCTTCCTCTGTGTATTTGATCACACACCTTCCCTGAGTCAGGAGATGGAACCCGAGAGTACTGGCTCCCAGTCTCTGTTCTAGTCTCTAGAAAACTTTCTTTCCAGCTGCGTCTTGTATATTACCTATGTTTAATGCAGCCTGAGTCACAGTTCAGGGCTGGAGCATGAGTCAGTGAGCAGGCAGGATGCAAGGGATAGATTTTTTTTTTTTTTTTTTTTTTTTTCTCTTTGAATTCCTTTAACTTCATTTTCTTGTTCTAGTTTGGTCCTTTTCTCGATGCTAAACATGAGCAAGTTGAGGTAAGTTGCCCCCCAAGGGAGTTGAGAATCCACAAGCATTTCCCCTCTGCGGTCTAGTAAATACCATGAGCTAACACTGTGGGGCTGCTATGGAGCAGCCCCTTAAAAGGCTCTCCTACCTCTCGCTGCATGTCCTTTCAGAGTGACAGCACATCAAAGGCAATGCCAGTGCAACAGCCATGGAGGGATATTCCCTGACTTTGCCCAAGAATTTAGATGAGTCTTGTGAGAAGTATTTACTGCCCATTAGAATCCTTGAATTGCCAGGCAACCCAAATATCCATGGCTTCTTTACATGGATGAATCCTGGCCTCCCTAGGAGGCTATCGCCATGTTACCAAATGAAACTAAGATTTATTAACTTTATGGGCAGCCATTTAAAGAATGACCTTCAAACTTTGGTTGTCATTGCCCCATTGTTCCCTGATGGTGTGGGAAGGCTACCAGAGTCTTTCACAGTCTGTTTGGCTGAACTTTGCTCTTGGCATGGTCTATGTGACTTTCCTCAGAGAACTTGTAACAAATCAAGTTGTTCTTTCTTTGTCTGTAGAACGGTCAGCTCATTGGATCCTTTGAGGATATCTTTAAACATTGTCTGAAGATGATAATTGAAGGGACAAGAAGGTATGTATTAAATAGCCTTTGTGCTCTTTTGTCAGCTTCCATCCAAGGATTTGAAAGCATCGGGAAACGTGACTGAATTAAGATTTTCCATTCCTTGTGTGTGCTGTATCTCAAGGAGGTGCTGAGATGAGATGGTTCATCCATGTTCTCAGAGCAAGTATATGACAATACTGGGATTAGAACACATGAATCCTGATTCCCAGTCCCTTCCTTAGGTTATTAGAAAATGGTTCCTTTCACAATACAGAGCCTAAGCCAATCTGATTCTCTAGTCTGCCTTTGAGAGGAAGGATGGCCTTGTAGTTAGGGCATTAGACTGGGATTGTGGAGATACGGGGGTTGATTTTGTTGTCTGCCGGAGACTTGCTGTGTGATATCAAGCAAGTCACTGTGGCCTGTTCTACCCTAAAAAGTTAGGTCAATTTAGCTACGTCACTTAGGGGTGTGAAAAATGCACAGTCTTGAGCAGCATAGTTAAGCCAACCTAACCTCCAGTGTTAACGACACTAAGTTGATGGAAGAATTCGTCTCTCAACCTAGCTGCTGCTTCTCAGGGGAGATGGATTACCTAAAATGATGGGAGAACCCTTCCTGTCAGCATAAATCGTGTCAGTGCTGCAGTGGTGCACCTATGCTGCTGTAGAAATTCAGGTGTAGACAAGCTCTCAATCCCTCTATTCCTCAATTCCTTATGTGAAATAAGTGTAATAATCCTTCCTTTCTCGTGTTCATTTAGATTATTTATCACTTTGATGCAGGTAGGTCCTACTACAGTCAGCCAGGTTGTACAATGCCCCATTGTACGATAAAATTTTCAAAAGCTCCTAAGTGACTTAAGAGCCTACGCTCCATTGATTTATTTTAATGGGACTTAGGCTTCTAAGGGAATGTCTACACTACCTGCTGGATCGGCGGTCAGCGATCGATTCAGCGGGGGTTGACTTATCACATCTAGTATAGACATGATAGATTGACCCCCGAGCGCTCCCCCGTCAACTCCTGTACTCCACCACCGCGAGAGGTGCAGGTGGAGTCGATGGGGGAGTGGCAGCAGTCGACTCGCCTCATTGAAGACACCACAGTGAGTAGGTCTAAGTGTGTCAACTGAAGTTGCATAACTTAGATCGATTTCCCGCACCCCCTCAGTGTAGAACAGGCCTCAGTAACTAAGCGCTTTTGAAAATTTCACCATTAGTTAAGATAAACCCTTTGTACCCACAGAGAGAGTGTCTCTGTCCTAACTTCATTGCAGAATTAGCTGAGGTTGTTACCTGGGTGTTGCCCCAATGCCCTCCCATCCACACATGCAAACTCCTCACCTGAGTTGAGTGGTGCTTTTAGCTTAGGCTAGCTGGCTTGACTGGTGTGGGGTGAGTTAGAGCCCAGATTCCACTCTGCGGTGGTAACCCATCCACTGCACTGAGGATGTAGTGCTGATAGTCTTCCAATGCCTTTCCACAATTCCCCCCCCATGTGCCCAGAAGAACCATGTGCAAGTTCTCCCACAAGTCACTGGGAAAGAATCCATAGAGCAGTTCACCTGACTGTAGCACAAAGAATGATAGCATATTCCCCCAGAAATCCAGCGAGCCACATGGGAGAATGCAACACTTGTGTGAAGAGAGTAACTCAAGTATGGCTTGCAGTGTGGCTGCTCAGACCTGGGCTAGGCTAACCTGCATGCTCAGACCTAGCTGCCAAACTCTGCTGCCAAACACAGCAAACTCTGCTGTGAAAACCTCCTTTGTGATTGTGCAACATCCAACACAAGGGCGGGCCTTCATCTTGGGGCCTCTAGTTTCTACTGTGATACAAATAACTTTAATAGTCCCTTCGCTGCTAGTGTGTGACTCTTCCCATCTTTGCTCGCTCGCTCTCTCTCATAAGTCTGAGTAGCCTATCACTTGGGACATTTAAAACTAGACTGTAAAACTGATAAATTGGCAAATAATCCTGCATTGCCAGGGAGGTGAATTAGAGCTGTATTTCTTAACTGGTGGATTGCAACTGCTGGGACAGGGTCACAAGGCATTAAAAATTGTATTATGACCCAAAGACAAGAGAAGAAACTTTTCAGAATAACTTCAGGGCAGCCAAAACCTTTAAAGCTTGTGAGGTTAAATGTAGTAGTAGTTTATCATTTAAACAATTTTTCCTTTTCCGAACCAGAAGAGGTTGAGAAATACTGAGTAAAATGACATGATAGTTTTATGCGCTTACAATTAGTTTTCCCAAGGAAGTGGAAGACTGTTCATAACACTCTCCTGATATCATACCTTTCCTAAAGTTTATCCTATTTCTCCCCCCACCCCAAAAAACAATTCTTTCCCCTTCCTTAAAGCTGCCAGTGCTCAGATGGCTGCAGACCACAGGCACAAAGGATTAAGACCCAGAAATAGTGTTGGCGGAAGTGTAACATATGGGTGGAGTTCCTGACTCTCTTCCAAACAGACAGAGCTGTAAACACAGCATGTCAGCTGTGTGCCTAAAGGACAGGCAGGTACTGATGAAAAAGGGAAGACTTGATTACTCTGGGAGAGCATAGAAGCTAAACATGGCAGAGGTGCTGGAGAGGGACTATCTTGATTGATTTGCTGGCTCATGTACGTTTGGGATTAAGGCCTTGTCTTGGTTTAGCCACGTATGGCTATAACCTAGTGTACAAATGTTTAGTGTTACACAAGCAAAGCGCTTGTCTACACTTACAGCTCTGTAGCAACTGCGCCACTGTAGAGCTTAGTGAAGACTAGGGCTGTCAAGCAATTAAAAAAGAATCATGATTAATTCCACAATTTAAAAAAAAATTGTGATTAATCGCACAGTTAAATAACAGAATACTGCTTACTAAATATTTTTGGGTATTTTCTACATTTTCAAATATATTGATTTCAATTACAACACAGAATACAAAGTGTACAGTGCTCACTTTATATTTTTGATTACAAATAATTGCACTGTAAAAAGTATTTCAATTCACCTAATACAAGTACTGTAGTGCAATCTCTTTATCATGAAAGTTGAACTTACAAATGTAGAATTATGTACAAAAGAATAGCTGCATTAAAAAAAAAAAATGTAAAACTTTAGAGCCTACAAGTCCACCCAGTCCTACTTCAGCCAATCGCTCAGACAAACAAGTTTGATTAAAATTGCAGGAGATAATGCCGCCTGCTTTTTGTTTACAATGTCACCTGAAAGTGAAAACAGGCGTTCGCATGGCACTCTTGTTGCAACATATTTTGTTGCCAGCGTTGCAAGGTGCCAGATGCGCTAAAGATTCACATATTCCCTTCATGCGTCAACCACCATTCCAGAGGACATGCGTCCATGCTGATAAGAGGTTCTGCTCGATAACCATCCAAAGCAGAGCGGACCAATGCATGTTCATTTTAATCATCTGAGTCAGATACCACCAGCAGAAAGTTGATTTTCTTTTTTAGTGGTTCAGGTTCTGTAGTTTCTGCATTGGAGTGTTGCTTTTTTAAGAGTTCTGAAAGCATGCTCCACACCACGTCCCTATCAGATTTTGGAAGGCGCTTCAGTTTCTTAAATCTTGAGTTGAGTGCTGTAGCTATTTTTAGAAACCTCACATAGATACCTTCTTTGCATTTCATCAAATCAGCTGTGAAAGTGTTCTTCAAACAAACATGTGCTGAGTCATCATCCGAGACTGCTATAACATGAAATATATGGCAGAATGCGGGTAAAACAGAACGGGAGATATACAGTTCTCCCCCAAGGAGTTCAGTCACAAATTTAATTAATGCACTGTTTTTGTAACGAGCATCATCAGCATAGAAGCATGCCCTCCAGAATGGTGGTTGAAGCATGAAAGGGCATATGAATGTTTAGCATATCTGGAACGTAAATACCTTGCAACGCCAGCTACAAAAGTGCCATGCAAATGCCTGTTCTCACTTTCAGGCGACATTGTAAATAAGAAGCAGGCAGCAGTATCTCTGGTAAATGTAAACAAACTTGTTTGTCTTAGCGATTGGCTGAACAAGAAGTAGGACTGAGTGGACTGTGTTTTGTTTTAGTGCAGTTATGTAACAACACCACATCCACATTTGTAAGTTACACTTTCATGATAGAGATTGCACTACTGTACTTGTATGAGGTGAATTAAAAATGACAATAGAATTTTTCACAATGCAAATATTTGTAATACAAATAATATAAAGAGAGCACTGTACACTTTTTTGTATTCCGTGATGTAATAGAAGTTAATATATTTGAAAAATGTAGAAAAACATCCAAAAATGTTTAAGAAATTTCAATTGGTATTCTGTTTAACAGTGTGATTAATCACAATTTTTTTAATCAGGTAATTTTTTTTGAGTTAATAACATGAGTTAACTGCGATTAATCAACAGCCCTAGTGAAAATGCTATCTACTGGGATGGAAGAGCTTCTCCTATCGGCATAGGTACTCCACCTCCCTGAGAGGTGGTAGCTATGTCAACAGAAGAAGCCCTTCCATCAACACTGCACTGTTTATAGGTTGGTATAACTACGATTTTCCACACCCCTGAGTAGTGTTGTTATACTGACATATGTTTGTAGTGTAGACTAGGGAAAAGCTGTGACTGGCATAGATACAATGTAGATTATGGTTCAGAGCGTAGACAGGCCCCATGCATGTAGAGGCACCCTCAGTGTAGACTATTAGGCAATTTGTTTTGTCAGTCTCCTTCATGGTAAACTCTTAAAGAAATACACACACTGAAACTTCAGATCGAAGTTCGTGCTTCCAGCCTATCTTGTAGAGGGAATTTTGGAGGCATTTGGTTCCCTGAACAATAGGGGAGAAGTTGTCCCCTACAACTTAAATTTACTCCCAGTTAACCATTTGATTTAAATGCAAACGGAGACTGGTTTATCAGTGAGTCAGCATGGCAAGCTCCTTCCTTTGATCATTCCATGACAACAGCCACTTCCTGCCAGCAGCCTGATTTTTAATCAGCATTTGTATCTCATTGGTGCATCTTCAGCAGTGAGATGCTAATCAGTTCATTAAGCAGCTGTACTCCAGATTGATACCAATAAAGCTATACCTTCTGCATGGAGGAGATGAGCTTGGCCTGTTGATCTCTCTTCATATTTGAATAGAGGGGAAGCAAGAAGCATAATGTAAAGTAAACTACTTCCTTAAATTCAGACCAGCAGCTAAATTACTGCTCAGTTCGACACACGTGTCTCTTCCCATCTTGTCTGGAAACATAACTAATCTTAATATCAAACAAATTGAAGAACCAGCTAGCTGGTCTTCCAAGTGCCTTTGTACACAAGAGGAAATAGGGATACGGCCGTCCACTGTCCTGATTCTAATACTGCCCCCTCATTTCATAGGGTGGGCTGCCCTTTTTTTTAAACTGTTTCAGAGTCAGCCTATGTAATTAGGTCCCTTGACTCAGTTGTGCTGTGACTCGACCTGCAGTTCCAGTCTGTCTCCAGGAGAGGGTGGTGAACTGGGAGTAAGGAAATCTGGGTCCTATTCCCAGCTCTGCCACTGACCTGCTGTGTGACCATGGGCAAGTCACTTTACCTCTCTGCTTCTGTTTCCCCACCCACTCTCTGGGCTCATCTTAACACACACGTTGTATTGTTTAACTGGATCAGTATAGTCAAAGTGGTACAACTCCCCTAGTGTGGATGCAGTTACACCAGTATAAATCTGCTTGTCTGTTTATTTAGATCTTACTCCTGTACAGGAAGGGGAATAAGCTATACCAGTATAACTATGCTCACGTTGAGGGGAGGTGGGGGTTAGTATCTGCTTTTTTTCCTTTTTAATCACACCCCTAATGAAAACAGGTATAGCTGTATGAATTCTGGGTGTAGGGAAGGCGTCTGTCTGTCTTGTCCATTTAGATTGTAAGCTCTTTGGAGCAGGGACGATCTTGCTGTGTGTCTGCCCAATGCCTAGCACAGTGGGGCCCTGATCGAAGTTGGGGCCTTTAGATGTTGCTGTAATAAATTGTAGTGCTTCCATCTCTTGACCTCTTTTTCCCTCCTACTTCCCAACTCAGAGACTTACAGTATAACTGCTTATGTGAAAGAGGCTGTAAACTGGAATCCCAAGGCCTAGTCTAAGGGTACATCTACAGTATGAAATTAATTGAACTTATTTTATTCAAATTTTTGGAAGCGATTTTATACATTCAGTATTGTATCCCCACTAAAGCGCGTGAATTCACCGAAGTGCGTCCACAGTATCGAGGCTAGCATCGAATGTCGGAGCGGTGCACTGTGGGAAGCTGTCCCATAGTTCCTGCAGTCTCTGCTGCCCATTGGAATTGTGGGTTAAGTTTCCAGTGCATAATGGGGCAAAAACATTCTCGTGGGTGTTTCTGGGTGTGCGCCATCACTCGCTCTTCCCTCTGTGAAAACTGTGGCAGATGCTACACTGCCAGCACTGGTGCAGTATGGTGCACCACCTGTCTCCTGATACTATGAATCCACCTTGCATATCCTCAGCTAATTCCAAAATAACAGACTAGTGTAGACCAGGCCTAAGCTAGAAAAGGTTTGCTGATCGCTATACTGGTAAACCTTACTACAGTATACACAGCTTATTTGGGCCAAAGAATGCTTTTACTGGTATAGCTTATACCAGTTCCCTGAAAAAAATAAGCTATATTGGCAAAAATACTCCTTTTTTTTTTTTTATGAAAAGTTATTAAAAATTACACCCTTAACTGACGTTATCGTAACTGCAAAAGTTTTTGTGTAGACTCTCTTAAGGCTTTCTGTGGCAGTGTAGATGTATGGTTAAAGATGACTTGTTGCTTCGCCAGTTTACCTCTAGTGATGGCACTACCTTTCTTGTCCCTTCCCCCACCCCAGCCCCTGCATTAAACCCAGATGACTTGAGATGGGGGCCTCAGTGTCTGCTGTGGGCCTTCATCCTCTCTGATCTCCCTCTCTTGTGGTCCTGGGTGAGGGTGGGGGAAGGAGGAATGGAGAAAACAAAGAACAAACAAGACATTCTTTCCTTGGGTGAGCGCTGCGCACCACCAGGTTCTTTCATCTGCTGCCAGAATCTGTCATACACTGGTATCGGGTCAATACCTCTCCTTTTTAGAAAGCACAATACAAATTGTATTTGTGGATTTTGAGAGGAATATTTAAGCAGCTACTGACCTGATTCTATCTGTCAGCATTTACTACAAAAGCCACTTGGTATATTGGGGTTAATTATGAAAAAAAAAAAAATGCTCAGCTCTTTGCACTTGTGCATATCTTCCAACTGAGCATAGAAATGCCATACAAGGGTGTACCAGTGGCCTATCGAGTCCATTGTCCTCTGATAGCAGCTGTTGCAGGTTGCTTCAGAGGAAAGTGTAATTCCACTCCCAGAATGCATCTAGGTGTACCATGGAAGAGGGGACGTTTTTCATCCTCTGCTGGTGATCAGGTGATACACTGAAACATGAAGAGTTTGCTCTTGTTCTGAATGTTTTTTTTGAGATTAACATGGAGAATGGAATTTGTAGAGGGGGTCCTACAATAGTAATAGATGGTTCAGGGCATGGCCCAACCTCTGGGGTTAGGAAGAAACTTTCCCTGAGGGAAGATTATCCCACATCTACCTACTGCAGTGTTTTTGCATCTTTCTCTGAAACAGCTGGGCACTATTGGAGATGGGATTCTATTCTATATAGGTTCTTATCTTACTTCCCTATCTCACAGAGCTGTTGTGCAGATAAATACATTCAAGACTGAAGTGCTTGGGATTTAGCACTTTTCATTAGTAGATAAGAACTAGACGGTCTTCCACCCTCATAACTATAGTATCTGAATACATGCATTAAGTGACATGTCTAAATCTATCATATGTGGTTGTCTCTCCCATCCTTTCCCTAAGGGAAGTATTGTGTGCAGGACACTATTTCTGTTTGTTTTTGTTTTTTTGTTTGTTTTGTTTTTTCTTTCCTTTTTAAAATGTATTCACTGGCCTGGGTGTGTTTAGACAAGGCATCTCAGAGCACCATGCCATGGACTTGGAGCCAAAGATGGAGGTTCTGGATGGTCCCTTAATTCCTGGGGCAAATCTATTCCCAGTCTCAGAGTGGCCTCTGAGAAAGCTCTGTCTCCTGTGCAGATGAGCTCTACCCTAGAAGTTAAAGGTTCTGAATACTGAGCAACCTGGATCTCTGACCTGATCCAGTGTGACAATTCATGTGTTCCTGTGGTTGGGAAGGAAGAGATGGGTAAGCATCTGCCAATGAGGCCCTGAAATCAATCAGTAGCCTCTTAAGAGTGTTGTGCATCGCTTCAGTACACAGTAAAGATATTACTTTTCCTCTTCTGTAGCAATGGCAATTAAACCAGTGCCACCAACAGAATTGCAGCTGGCTGTGCATTGGCAATCCAAACACTCTGATTTTTAAAGTTCAGGCTTATAACGGGCCATTAAGAACATCAGAACGGCCATACTGGGTCAGACCAAAGGCCCATCTAGCCCAGTATCCTGTCCTCTGACAGTGACCAATGCCAGGTGCCCCAGAGGGAATAAATAGAACAGGTGATCATCCTCTGTCACCCATTTCCCATTTGCTTCTGTTGAGCTTTCTTGTATCCATCACGGAACTCTCTTGTGGCCTTTATTATTACAACAGATTGCTTTGAATGGACGTATCACCTGATGGTTAAAGAACTAACTATAGATCTGGTTCCAAGGTCAGGTTTGTGGCCGCATAGCTGTTTCCAGGAATCATAAGGCAATCTTAACTCTTCACTAGTGAACAGGAGTTGCTCCTTAGTTTGCTTATCTATCTCCTAATGAATGCACAGCAGTTGGTGTGATCAGAACTGCTGGGACTCGAAGAGCTCCCTTGTACCTCAGCCTGCAATTTCAGCAGGGATAACCTAGTTAAACTAGTTTGCTGATTGTTTGTATTATGGACTCAAGTCAAGACTGAGCCCCCACTGATGAGCTCTCCTTAAACATAGGATATGTTTTCGCCGTAAAAAATGTAGCTAACTAGCTCAGCTGGGGATTTGGGTAGAGCGGGGGTTCGCAAACTGGGGGTTAAGACTCCTTAGGGGGTCACAAGGTTATTACATTGGGATCAAGAGCTGTCAGCCTCCACCCCAAACCCTGCTTTGCCTCCAGCATTTATAATGGTGTTAAATATATTTAAAAAGTGGTTTTTAATTTTATAAGGGGGATCGCACTTACAGGCTTGTTTATGTGAAAGGGGTCACCAGTAAAAAAAAATTTGAGAGCCACAGGGTTAGAGATCAGGTTCCACTCTCACTTGAACTAGTAACTTACTCACTTTGCAGTGAGGATGCACACTAAGTCACTGATGTGACTATGAGCCTCCCACAATTCTCTCTGTCTGGCAGAAGGACAGATAAGTTCTCTCACAGTTCACTGGGAAAGAATCATAGAGCGGCCCATCTTATGGCAGTACAAAGAGCCATGGGACATGCCCCCAGAAATCCTATCAACACTCACAAGGTAGTACAGGACCAGTGAGGAGAGTGTGACTTGAGTATGGCTTGCCATTTGACTGTTCACATCAGGCTCAGCTGATGCCCCCAAGCTAAGCTAACCCAGGTTCCAATCATCTGGGCTGATTGGAGTGAAGACCTATGGTAATACAGTCCCTGGTCCAAAGAGCTTACAGTCTACCCAGACAAAATGGAAAAAGTAAAGACAACTATCGCCATTTTATAGATGGGTAACTGAGTCACCAATTTAAATGGAAGGCTTACAAGCAAATAGTGTCTTTTTTGGGGCGGAGGGTACACAGCTGGACTCCTTAAGGGGCCTGGCTTTCAGAAAGTTCTGAACATCCTCTTACTGAAAAAATCAGGCCCCTTTAAGGCGTTTCAGATTGGGGCAGCCAAAAATCATTAGTCACTTCTGAAAGTCTTGGCCTCGGAGACTTGCCCCAAGCTCACACAGGGAGCCTGTAACAGACTTAGGTATTGTACTCAGGAAACTTAGGTTCTTGTCCAGATCAACTTTTTGAAAGATCTGATCCATTATTGCAATTTCCTATGTAATGAGTTTCAAAGGTTTTCCACAGTAAGAGGTGGAGGACAGTAAACTTGTTGTATAGATGTGCTTGGTTTGTCAATTATTGGGTTTTTAGGTTCCTGGTTTCTCTCTTAGAATGCTTCTCTTTCCTCTGCCAACAGTGCTGGTTCCCAGCTTGTGTTTGTACCATCGCTGAGAGACGTGCACCATGACTTCATATATCCTCAGCCACCTTTCAGCTATGAGCTGTCTAAAGATGACAAACAGGTAACTTCCTATAGCTAACCACCTAATTTGTTTACTTGACTGACTGACAGGTTGTTTGCTGAACTGGCAAGTCAGGAGCCTGGAAGAAAAGTCTCATATTTCAACCCAAACAGGAAAATGGCTAAGAGCAAAGTGGATTTGATCAGTTGCTACACAGCCTATTTAATCAAAGTTTAAAATTAGAAATCCTTTGGATTCCTTATAATGTATCCTTGGCACAAGCCAAGACTTCCAAAAAGAACTATGTGTCCAACCTGAAACATTTTCCCCCACTTCTGATACATTGTCCCTCTGCTGAGCAATAGCAGATGTTGGGGGCCTTTGAAGTTTTCTCCTCCACTGGGAAGCAATCAGTGACTTCTAGTCCAGGTATATTTATTTACACACATCCCCCAGTCCTGACATAAGATGGTTAAACAGCATGCATTGCAATTCCTTCTTTCAGGAAACTCAGCCCACCATCAATCCCTGGTTCCCAGGGAGCAACTACTTGACTCTAAAACAGAGTCCAAGGCAGAGAGCAAACTCTCTTGCAGCTCCCTTTCACCCAAAGCTGATGCTCTCAAAAAACCCAAACCTAAACAAAAACCACTTGTATAACCCAAAACATAATGCTTCTCTCCAAGTGTCAAAACTTGCTCACTCTTGGAAGACTATGCAACAGCGCCCCCTGAAGTACAGTGCTCGCACACACTGAAAATCTAGTCACTTTTGGGAAAACTCTTGCTCAGTTTTATTTTTTCTCTTCTCTCAATAAAGTGTGATCACTCACAGTGCTGAGCCTTGGTGGGTTACTCACCCTGGCATGGGTGCTAAAAAGCTGTTTTTTTCACTCATTCCATGGCCTGGTACAATCAATGTGCAACAAAATTGAAAGATTTAAGCCTGCTGGGGAAAGGTGCACAGAACAATTGAGAACTCAGAACAGAAATTCATAGACACTAGAAATGGGAAAAGCTTTATCAGATCATTTGTCCTCTTGTAAATGCAGAGCTGAAACTTTAGTCTGAGACCAAGCTGAAAACAGAACTCAAGCTATGCTGGCTCCTTGCCCTGTATTTTAAGACCCTACACCATGTGGCTTTTTAAAACACTCAGATATTTCCTCATGAGGAAATGAGTGAGAAATGAAATATAATGTGAAAAACTCTCTATGCCTGTTTCCAGGAAATCCACATCACTTAACTCTGCGTGACTGAGGAGGTGGGGAATTGTGACATCAAGCATACAGCTGTGAAGCTGCAATGACCTGTATGTTAGTCATACTGCTTTACTGAGAATGTTTCTGCTTAAGGCTTGTCTATATAGGAAAATTATTGCAGAATAAGATAGGGTGTGAATTTAAACCACAACAGCTATTGTAGGATGGATCCCTGAATGGGCACTGCTATTCCAGGATACAAGTGCCTTTTTTTGATTTAGTGCAATCCATTTTTAAAATTGGATTAAGCAAAATTGGAAAAAGACACTTTTGTTTAGGAATAGGAGTGCCCATACAGGGAGCTTTTCTACAGTGGCTAGTCTGGTAATTTTTCCTGTGTAGACAAGACCATAAAGAGGAAAGACCGTCTGAGGTGTATCCATAGGCACAGTTATGGCTTGATTAAGCCCTGTGACAATCACTAAAGATTTAGAAAAGTTTCCCAGTGGAAGAGGTGGTTGCTTTCATAAAATGAAACCACTATTCTTCCCCTTTGAATTCCCCAAACACCTCCATCTATGCAGTCCAAAGAAAGAAGCAGTCTAAGCTAAAAAGCATCTTAAATAATGCCTTTCACAATCCGTCCTCACTAAACTTCTTCTTTTGTAGGTTTAACATGGTCTTGCCTCATGTGGTGTCAGACCCCGCCACTGCCTCGATTTTCCTCCTTCCCCAGTCAAACAAACTGTCACAACTTATGCTTCTGAAGTACTCTTACCGTTCTGGTTTATTAACATCAAATAACAGTTCAACTCTAAGCCAGAATCTCCCAGCGTTCTCCTGTGGGGCTCCAGTGTGCCCCTTCTCTGTTCCTAATCTCCTCTTAAGAAGTTTTCTCCAGCCCGTCATTGCAGGTAGCCCCAGCCAGGTTTCTCCCTCTGGCTGGTATGGAAAGCCTCTTCCTCAGTCCTCCCTGACTCTGGCTCTCCTTTGGTTCTATTTATTCTCTGAGCAGAGGAGTTCTGCCAGACTCTGGAGAGACCTCCCATGGGTCTTTCCTAGCCCTTGATCTCCCCCTCCCAGATGGAACATCCCCCTAACCAGCTACCATCATGTGATGCCTGGTCACCTGACCTAGCCATGGGCCCAAACCCAAAAGCATCACCTGGAACTGGATGACAGATGGGGCCCAACTCCCCTGAAAGGGCCAGCACACCCTGTTCATACACCCGTTTATCAAGCTGGAGGATGTTGGTAGCAGCTGAATCCAAAGTGCCTTTTGCCCTTTCTTTTCTCATTTCAGCGAGTACACTTTGTGTCTGACCCCTGCACTCTGGCAATAAATGGAGTCATTTTTGGCCTGACTTCCACAGACCTGCTCTTCCATATGGGTACTGAAGAGATTAGCAGGTATGTGAGCTTAGAACAAGCTGTGAAACTTTAGGGTAAACAATTCCTTGGAAAAGTCCTCCCCAGTTTAAACAGACCAGCTGTGGGGCCCAATGCTTATATAATTTGATTGAAAACATTTGGTTACCTCTAACAGGCCATAAGACAGCGGAAACTTGCAGAGAAAATGAAGTACACTGGGTTAAAGGGATGTTGAGTTGAAAAAGTCAGGTCATCAGCAGCTGGTGACAGTTGATGTAGCCCTATTGAAATCAGTGCAGATTTACGCTACCTGTGGGTCAGGGACTATATCTGAAAGACGATTCACATTTGAGCCAAAAATCTTCTAAAAAAACAATTAGTTTGTTTTATTAACCCTTATACATTTTTGTTTAATCTCTAGCACCTTACTCAGCAGCCAGTTAAAATAGGGTTGCATTTTATTGTGTAGTCCCTTTATTTGTTATGCTTCTGGGTTCTCCTGCATAGTAATGCAGGAACTGTATGCAAGGGAATCAAGATCAGAGTAACACTCATCAATGTGCTAGTGATGCTGAACAGCTGCTTTGCCTGTCTGTGAAATAAGCCTCTCTGCAACGTATAATCCTTAATTCCTGTTTGCAAAGCCCTTTGATCTTCAGTGGAAGATTGTGTCCGCTCTGCGTTTGAAGTGGTGCAGCTGCACCTGTGCTTAGGGCACTGGGACTTGGGAGACCTGACTTCTGTTACTAGCTCTGCCCCTGACCTGCTTTGTGACCTCAGGCAGATCACTTCCCCTTTCTGTGCTTTTGTTTCTCCTCCCACCTTATAGTTTTCAATTCTAAGCTCTTTGGGGCCTGGACTGACTATCCAGCACAACGAGGCCCTGGCCTCTTGGTTCTACTGTACTACAAAGACTAATAATATATCTGTGATTAAAATTCCAGGGTAGACAAAGCCTAAACTGACTTGTCTCCTTTTTATTCTGTATCCGTGATGTTGCATGCAGTCCCATCTGTGTAGTCATGTCTGACCAGAGAGCGAGAGTCCAGACCTCTCATGGTATTTTGCTGCAATACAGTTGTTCTGGGGGGCAAATGTTATTGGCTGTAGCAAGGCATTTTTGTTTGGACTTGGTGGTTGAACTCCTGTGATACACAATGGAGGGGAAGGAACATTTGAAGGGATTCACATATTAAATTTGTTGTGTGTGCTTGTTGGCCAGGGCCATTCACACGCTGGGGTCATAGGAATGAAGTGCTTGACTCAGTCCTCTGTGGAGTTCCAGTTTTCTTGCACAATTCAGTGGTTTTTCTTCCTCCCCTGTTAATCTCCCACAATATTCCTTATAGGGGTGTGTGGGTGTTGAAAAGAGACAGCCAGAAGGAATGTGTGTATAGGGGCCAATGTTTACTTCCCTGTTCAGGTAATCAGGAAGCTGGGAGTTTGGTGTCTTCTAGGATGACAGTAAGCGTTCCATGCTGCCATACTTCTAAATAGGACAATGGCTCTAGCAACTGTAGGGTATGCCTGCACGACAGCTGGGACTCCCAACTCATGCTAGTGGAGCTAGAGCTAGTGTACTAAAAATAGCTATGTGGATGTTTTGACTTGGGCTGTTGAGCCCACCTGGCCCCCTAGCTTCAGAGCCTGAGCCACTATGTCCGTATTGCTGTTCTTAATGCTCTCGCTTGAGCTCTGCTACTGGTAGTTCGAGCTTCACTAGCACAACTCTGCCTAGCCAGGGAGGCTCACTCCTAACTGCAGTGTAGACCTTTCTCAGAGACCTTATCTATGCGCTGCCTGGTACCAGTTTAGTTAAGCTGGTGCAAACTATTGTTTGAATACTTATTTTTAAAGCAGCTTATTTTGCTATAGTAATTCCTAGCTCTTGTATGGTGCTTTGCATTAGTAGGCCTCAAAGCACTTACAAAGTAATATTATCCCCATTTTATAGATGGGAAAACTGAGGCAGAGAGAAGTGATTTAGTCAGGGTCACCCAGCAGGCTCGTGCCAAGTTAGGAATAAAGCTGAGGTCTTCTAAGCCCTAGTCCAGCGGTCTGTCCATTAGGGCACAGTGTCTCCCTAAACTAAGTGCTTTGCCTCCACTGTGTTTTTACAGCAGGATAGCTAGCACACATTATTTATCCCATGCTAAAAACATACCTCATTTTGTCAGTGAAGACATAGCTAAAAGAAATTAAGTCTGACTTAAACTTAAGAGAAGTGTGTCCAAACAGTCTTTTGTATCAGTTTGACTAAATGGATTTAAAATAAAGCCTTAAATTAAACTGGTGTGACTGAGCACATAGACAAGCTCTGAGATACTGACTGCATCCTCTGTGTGCACTGCACGCATGTACCTCACTGACCATCTTAAATGACTCCATGGTGTTTACAAATACTTGTCAGCATTTATCCTTATCTCCCCTACCCCATAGCCATTGTCTAGTCAAGACCTGCATATTTTCTTCATGTGAATCATCCCTCATAAATCATTCCCTCCAGTCCTTTCAGCCCGTTGGTTGCTTCTCTCCAAATTCCTACCAGTTAACTGTTGTCTCGTTGGCTTGGAAACCCAATACTGGACTCTGGGTTTGTGTAGTAACCAGTCCATAAGGTGATACAAATGCAGCGCCAAAGCATCTTGATCAAATCTAACCTTGAATAGATGAGCCATCTCCATTGTCTTATCTCCCCTGGTTACAAAGTTGCTGAGTATCTTTGTTTTGGGGAGATGATTTTTGAAAAACTCTCTGTAGCAAGAGGACCTCTTGGCATAAAGAAGACTTGATCATAGCTAGTAGGGCACTGGACAGGAGGAGGTCAAAAGACCAGTGTTTTAATCGTAGCTCTACCAATGACCTTGAGCACATCCCTTTCCCTCTCTGTGCCTCCATTTTCAGCTCCCACTCTTTGTCTATTTAGACTGTAAACTCTTTGGGGCAGAGGCTGTCTCTTATGCTTACAGTGTACAGTGCCTCGTACACTGGAACTCCAATCTCTGTTGAGGCTTCTAGGAACTACCATAATACAAATCTGAGCAGAACTTTAGAAATTTGGGCTAGAATAAGCTACTGCAAAACTCCTGCATTGTCCTCAGGAGTTATTTTAATTAAGCATGCAGTCCTTGTTTCCTTGTAGACTTGGTTTCATTGGCATCCTGCCTGCCAAATAAAACTTGGATGGCATTTTCTCTCAAGGCATTTTTCTCCTAGCTGCAGCATGTTAAGATGTGTTCACAACTCAAGTGTCTGTTTTAAATTAGAGAATTTTATTTTAGTAAGAGTCTGAGGCTCTTAACAGAATGTAAAAACAAAGTCAAACTTGTTGTGTTATCTGGTTGAAGGACTATTATTATTTTGTACTAGGGTAACTCCTAGAGGCCCCAGCAAAGATCAGGGCCCTGTTTTTTTGGGCATTGCACAGAATCCTACTGTATGGTCCTGGCCCAGAATAATTTTACAGTCTAAGAAGACAAGACAGACAGAAGGGAAAATTTATTATCTTTATTTTAAAGATGGTGAACTGAGGCATAGAGAGGCCAAGTGACTTCCCAAAGATCACACCGGGAGTTTGTGGTAGAGCTGAGAACTGAACCCAAATGTCCTAAGTTCTAGTCCAGTGCCTTAACCACAAGACCATCCACTCATTAGAAAGTAAAGAAATTACCTTATTCTTAAGAGACATCTTCCCGACCCCTGCCCCCCTACCCCANCCCCCCCCGTGGTTTTTGTAGCTAAATTTTGAATGTTTCTCTTAAAACAGCTCTTCCGGTGTCTCAGACCGCTTCACCCGAATCCTTAATCATGTCCTGACACAGAGAAGGTGAGATCAATTTCTGGATTTAGAGTTCATCACAAAACATTTCCCTGTCTAAAGTGACAGTGCCTGCCACTGATATATTGGGCCTTATACTCTGTTGCCAGCACTTTGTAAGTGATTATACACAAGTGGAGAATGGTATCAAAGTGCCACCATCCTGACTTGGTAGTGTTTTATATCTGTCCTGCACTGGTGTAGATGACCCCACAAGATTCATAGACATTACGGTCAGAAGGGACCATTATGATCATCTAGTCTGCCCTCCGGCTTAACGCAGGCCGAAGAATCTCACCCAATAATTTTTGCTTTGATCCTGTAACTTTTGAGCTAAAGCATATCTTTCTAAAAAGACATCCAGTCTTGATTAAAAGACTATTCCAAGCGATAGAGAATGCTAAGTCCCTAGCTAAGTTATTTCAGTGGTTAATTTCTGTCATTACAAATATGGTACATAGTTTCAGCAGTCTGAATTTGTCTAGCTTCAGTTTCCAGCCACTGGATTTTTGTTCTGCCTGGTGCATGGTAACAGAGAACCAGGCCTTCAGTTTCATTTTTTGAACAATTTTTTCTGCTTCTGTAATCAGAGGCACTTGCTGATAGCACAATGCACAAGCCTTAAGCTGTTGGAGTGGAACTGATACGTATTCACCTGGCTGACAGCAGGGTGTGTGGGGAGGACAGAGCAAAGGTGGCTGTATTTAAGTGTCATCAACAATTAATATTGATCCATGCAGTTATTACCCACTCTACCCTCCCTCGGAAGAGATGAACGTTGATTATGAGAACTTCTATAATTACATCCCTTTGCCAGTCACCCCGGATGTCCTCATTGTTCCATCTGAGCTGAGATATTTTGTTAAGGTAAGCTGGGAGCGTGTAAACACTTTGTCTGGGATTTTCAGTGGTGCCTAAGGAGTTAGGCACACATTGCTCGCTGGAATTCAGTGGGAAGTGGCTGCTTTTGAGAATCCTAGCCTCAGTATAGAACTCAGCCTACGGGAAGAGCAAGATGAGTGGTAGGAATGGGGCTCTACTCTGTTAATGCCATTTCTGTGCTCTCAATACCACAAACATTGGATAAAATTTTCAAAAGTTCCTAAGATCCATTTTCAGAAGTGACATAGGTGCCGAAGTTTTCAGAAGTATCCAGGACACTGAAGTGTCTAAGTCACTTGAAAAATAGGTTTTAAGCTCCTAAATTACTAAATTGCTTTTGAAAATTTTAGTCAACTAATCTGCATGACTGGACTTCCCCATGTTTCAGATAGTGAAGGCTGGGCCCACACTGATCTTCCTCTTTCATTTGGCGAGCTAGTTTTTTTCCCATCTCTAGCTGAGAGTAACTATTTATTACTGTAACTCCCTCTCTCATTGTAGGCAAGGGGTTAGATGTCACAGCAGAATCCCTAGTCTTCAGTGTAAATGTTTTTGAGGATGTGGGGTAACTTTTGAGGAGTTACAGTGGAAGCAATGATAGCCTTGTTGTCTCCTTGCCACTGAAGTTAACCTGTAGAGAGGTTAAAGAGCTTAGCAGGATTCCAAAAGGATTAGGGCGTTTATGTGGATAATAGAAATCTCTAGAGTTACACTAGTAAGGATCAAAACATAACCAAGAGTTTTGGAAGGGATAGTAAACCTCCTTCAGCAGAACATAAAACAATCTCTAACTCCCCTTATGGGCAGCTTATGCCTTAACTACAGGGTTTCTTTCACCTTTCTCTGAAGCATTTGGTATTGGCACTGTCAGAGATTGGATACTGGACTAGATGGATACACTGATCTTGATCCAGTCTGGCAATGTCTGTGTTTCTAGAGGCGATGTTAAAAGCACAACTCAGCCTTGTGGTTTGCAGCTGCTGTAGGGCTAAAATATATAATTGGAATGCAGCCGCCCAACTGGGAACCTGCTGTATTGTGAGGCAGTATAGTTCAGTGGATAGGACTTTGAATCAGGAGCCCTGGGTTCTATTCCTGGCTCTGCTACTGACTCACTGATCACAGGCAAGTCATTTTCCGCCTCTGCTTCATCTCCCATCTTTTATTTAGACTGTGAGCTCTTTGGGGCAGGGACTGTTTCTTGCTACATGTCTCTGCAGCACTTGGAACAATGGGCCCCCATTCTCAGTTGGGGCTTTTACTATTATAATTTATTTATATTACTGTAGCGCCTGAAGAGGTAGGGCTGTTGATTAATCGCAGTTAACGCACGTGATTAACTCAAAAAAAGTAATTGCAATTAAAAATATTAATCAGTTTTAATCGCACTGTTAATAAATACCAATTGAATTTTATTAAATATTTTGGATGTTTTTGTACATTTTCAAATATACTGATTTCAGTTACAACGCAGTGTACAAACTAGACTGCTCACTTTATATTTTTTATTACAAATATTTGCACTGTAAAAATGGCAAATAAAAGAAATAGTATTTTTCAATTCACCTCATACAAATACTGTAGTGCAATCTCTTTATGGTGAAAGTGCAATTTACAAATGTAGGTGGTTGTTGGTTGTTGTTTGTTGTTTTGTTACATAACTGCACTCAAAAACAAAGAGATATAAAACTTTAGAGCCCACAAGTCTACTCAGTCCTACTTCTTGTTGAGTCAATCGCTAAGACGAACAAGTTTGTTTACATTTACGGGAGATAATGGTGCCTGCTTTCTATTTATGTCACCTGAAAGTGAGAACAGGCATTCGCATGGGACTCTTGTAGCCGGCATTGCAAGGTATTACATGCCAGGTATGCTAAAAATTCATATTTCCCTTCATGCTTCGGCCACCATTCCAGAGGACATGCTTCCATGCTGATGATGATCATTAAAAAAAATTAATGCATTAATTAAATTTGTGGCTGAACTCCTTGGGAGAGAACTGTAGGTCTCCTACTCTATTTTACCTACATTTTGCTATATATTTCATGTTACAACGGTCTTGGATGATGACCTAGCACATGTTGTTCATTTTAAGAACACTTTCACTGCAGATTTGACAAAACACAAAGATACCAATGTGAGATTTCTAAAGATAGCTACAGTCTTGATCCAAGGTTTAAGAATCTGAAGTGCCTTCCAAAATCTGAGAAGGATGAGGTGTGGAGCATGCTTTCAGAACTCTTAAAAGAGCAACACTCTGATGCAGAAACTACAGAACCTGAACCATCAAAACAGAAAATCAACCTTCTGCTTGCGGCATTTGATTCAGATAATGAAAATGAACTTGCGTCAGTCCACACTACTTTTGGATGGTTATCGAGCAGAACCCCTATCAGCATGGACGCATGTCCTCTGGAATGGTAGCTGAAGCATGAAGGGACGTATGAATCTTTAGTGCATTTGGCACATAAATATCTTGCAATGCCAGCTACAACAGTGCCATATGAATGCCTGTTCTTACTTTCTTCACAATATCACCTGAAATGGGCAGCATTATCTTCCATAAATGTAAACAAACTTGTTTGTCTTAGCGATTGACTCAACAAGAAGTAGGACTGAGTAGACTTGTGGGCTCTAAAGTTTTACATTGCTTTGTTTTTGAATGTAGTTTTTTTTGTACACAATTCTACATTTGTAAGTTAAACGTAGGTGAATTGAAAAATACTATTACTTTTGGATTTTACAGTGCAAATATTTGTAATAAAAAATAAATATCAAGTGAGCACTGTACACATTGTAGTTGAAATCAATATATTTGAAAATACAAAAAATATCCCAAACTATTTAAATGGTATTCTCTTATTGTTTAACAATGTGATGAATCATGCAATTAATCATGATTAATTTGTTTAATTGCTTGACAGCCCTAGTGGAAACCATTTCAAACAAACCAATAGCTTTGAAACCTGCTGTGATTGCTTGTGCCTGAATTCTTACCTGCTCTATAATCATTTTAATTTGCGCTCCTTGTTTCTCCACAGGACGTCTTAGGCTGTGTGTGTGTGAACCCAGGACGGCTCACCAAAGGCCAGGTTGGGGGGACCTACAGCCGTCTGTACATACAGAAGCAGGATACAGAGGAAGAGCGAAAGAGTCCCTGCATTGCTGCCCAAGTTGTCAAAATCTAAACAGACTCTCTGCCCCCTACCCTTAAAACAGAGATGCTGGCCTTGAGTTCAGTAGGGGTTCAAATCCAGCCTGGTTGGACATCCGTTAGATTTGGTCAAAAGATGCAAGGATGATCTGGCGAAGGGGCTCGGAGAGCAGTGTAATACCTCCCCTTCTGTCAGGACTGTTGTTTTCCAGAATCTTTTGCAGAGATTTTTGTAGCAAATCAGACATTTGTGTTAGAGTTTTTTAAGGCTCTTCAGCCAGTTGCAATCAGGAATGCAAACCTTGTTAATGCAAATGTGAACATGGAGCCCTGACTTGGATCAGCTTGTCTTCTGTTGTAATTTGCCAAGGGGAAAGTTTGTCAGCTCAACAGAGCGAACTGCAATTTAAAATACCCCCCGAGTTTTCTAAAAGTTCATGCTTTCAGCTCTGTTTCCAGGCTGTCCCTTGAGTTTTGTCAGTATCAGCAGAGGCATCTGCTCCAGGTGAGCTGGATGTTTTATTTTCAGATCCTGCTGTTGGTCATGCTAGGTTTTGTCTATCTTATTAGGTAATATGGCCCTCGGCACCAGAATGCATCACAGTCATCTCCCAGTTTCACAGATCGGGAATTCAAACACAGAGTAGATCGTGATTTACTCAAGTTCACACAGCATGTAGCAGAGCCAGGAAGAGAACCCAGTTCTCCTGAACCTCATTCCATTCCCTTATCCATTATATCGCTCTGCCTCTCTTAGGTAATATCCACACTTCCTGGAACCAAGCAGGATGATCTGTGTCAATCTTTGGGATCATAAAATTACAGCTAACGAAAATTAACTTGATCCCCACTGAGCTGGGAAAGTAACCTTGCTTTTTCTGCATTATACACAGGCTCTGTCTCCTTGGGTAGCCCTGTGGGTTCTGTCATATTTTTATGTAATATATGCATTGCAGCAGCATTGCTATGCCTGTCTGACTTGGAAAGGCAGGTGTTACTTGTCCAAACCTGTGGATAATTCTCAGTTTAAAGCAAAGTGTATGAGGATTTTTTAAAACATTTTTTGCAATTCTTCCACACAACTATCACCTGGGGGAATTTAAACTCTGATTGTTGCACTGGTTAATTCCAAAGGTCTTTGTTTGGACTTGGATTGCTGTAAACTGGCTTGTGTGGGTGGTTAAGTGCCATATGATCTGCATTTCTATTATAGTTAATCAAAATACTGATATTCCATTGGACTGAGGCACTTGGATCTTCACTAGGAGGCCTCTGACTATATAATCTGCTCTACGTGAATCATTTCAATCCTACTTCCCATTTGTATTATGTTGCAGAAGCAGCTAGAAGCCCTAGCCAAGATGGGGAAACTCATTGTTGTGTTCGGACACATAGTGAGTGAGAATCCCTGCCGCAAAGAGCTTGCCATCTAAACAGACAAGACAAGCAAAGGAAGGGTTACTATTTTCAATGTATAAATGGAGAATCTGAGGCAGAGACCAGAGGGTACTTGGCTAAGGTTACACAGGAATTTTCCGGCAGAATAAGGACCCAGATTTTCCTGAGTTTCAGCTGAATGCTTTAACCACATGCTATTCCTTTCTCTTGCTGAAATTATTTTTCGTTGATGCCAAGGTACCGGCACAAATACACATCTAGCTGTCTGTGCTTCCAAGTACTGAATACTGTGCAGTCACTGCTCTTAAATCTGGCCTGATTTGGGCCTCTTTCATATGAAAAAACAGGACTCAACTGGTAATAGTGGGCCATATGGTCTATGTGTAACTTTAAAATTCCGGTTGATCAGTGTATGTATGTGCATGGAGCTCTCTCTAACACACACAACGAGCACCTATTTTACCTCCACTATTAGGAATCAACTAGCAGCTCAGAGTGACTTATAGGCAGCCTCTAATCTTTCCTAATGCTTGGCTTCTGTGTAAACTGTCTCCCCATTCTTTTCCCCCGCTTACACTAGACTGGATCCCCTCCCCCAACACAAGTACAACTCCCAGATGCACAGAAAAGCATGGTTTTCTCTAAGAGGTTTGTAATCTGCTCATGCCCCAGCCCTGTTCTTTGTTGGTGGCACTGATGCTACTGGCAAATGTTGGGCTGGCCAAGTGCAGATGCTGCAACGTGGAAGTTGCCTAAGTAAGGCTGTTTGGGGTACTGCAGAGTGGGCAGGCACAGTCAATGCATTAGAATGTCCCTAAGCTGCAGAAGAGCTCTTTGTAGCTTGATAAGTTTATGGAAGGGATGGTATGATGGGATAGCTTAATTTTAGCAATTGATCTTTAGTTATCAGCAGATAAGTATGCCCAGTGGTCTGTGATGGGATGTTAGATGGGATGGGATCTGAGTTACTGCAGAGAATTCTTTCCTGAGTGCTGGCTGATGCGTCTTGCCCACATGCTACATGCTCAGGGTTTAGCTGATCGCCATATTTGGGGTCGGGAAGGAATTTTCCTCCGGGGCAGATTGGCAGAGGCCCTGGAGGTTTTTCGCCTTCCTTGCAGCATGGGGCATGGGTCACTTGCTGGTGGATTCTCTGCAGCTTGAGGTCTTCAAACCACAATTTGAAGACTTCAATAACTCAGACATAGGTTAGGGGTTTGTTTATAGAAGTGGATGGGTAGGATTCTGTGGCCTGCTTTGTGCAGGAGGTCAGACGAGATGATCATGTTGGTCCCTTCTGACCCTAAAGTCTATGAGTGTAACTCCAAAGCTTCTCTCCGTCAACAGAAGTTGGTCCATTGAAAAAGTTCTCATCCACCTTGTGTCTCTAAGCTGAAATGATTCACTGCTTTAACCTAGGGTTGTTGGGCAATCTTGCCTGCAGCCAGAGTGCTGATTTCTAACTCTAATGTGAACTCAAGGCACATGTTCCTGTTTTTGGAAGGCCTCCTTACAACTTTTTATTATTGTTTGTATCATAGTAGTGCCTGATAGTGCACCAACACAGAGGAAGAAACAGTCCCTGACCTGAAGATATTCAGTCGAAGTAGACAAAGAAACTGGGTTATCCCCAATTTACAGATGGAGAACTGAGTCACAAAGAGATTAAGTGCCTTCCCCAAAGTCACACAGTGGTGATAGCAGCTCCTGAGTCCTCATCCCAGGCCTTAATCATAATTCTTCAACAAAGAGAAGGTTAAAGGGTGACTTGATTACAAGCTCTAAGTATGGACCTGGGGAACAAATATTTAATAAGGGACTCTTCAATCTAGCAGACATAGATATAACCCAATCCAATGGCTGGAGGTTGAAGCAACACAAAAAGTTACACCTTATTTCCAGTCTGAATTTAACAGTGAGAGCAATCCACCATCGGAACAGCTTCCCGGTGGGGGATTTTCCATTGCTGACAATTTTTAAATCAAGATTGGATGTTTTTCTAAAAGATCTGCTCTAGGAATGATTGTGGGAAGTTCTGTGGCCTGACCACCTGCATATAATACATGATCAGTGATCCATTCTGACCATGTACGCTAGGAAAAACGCTAATTGCTATTCTAGCTATCTTAGGTGCTTATGGCCCCCATTACCATAGTAGCTGAGCACCTCACAATCTTCAGTGCATTTATTCTTACAACCCCCTTGTGAGGCAGGGCAAGGCTATTATTCCTGTGGCATAAAGGGGGACACTGAGCCATAGAGACATTAAGTGACTTGTCTATTTCATCTGCTTTATAAATTGTACATGCTTTGGGGCAGGGACTCTCCCATTATATACGCACATCATCTAGCACAATGGGGCCCTGATCTCAGTTGGTACCTCTATGAATAATTAGTACATAAGCAGTCAGACCAGCATCTTACTTGCACAAGGTTTGCATTTGCTGAAAGGCTATTAGCCTGAAGGGATCTTGAGAAGCCAGGCATGGTGGCTTTGGCATGCATAGTAAAGCAATTCATTGGCTGGATGAGGTTTGCATGCTACCCATGATGGTGTTCCCGATCCCTTATCGGAGGGTCTGCAATCCATGACAACATTAATTCTGCTGTTCTAGGCCGTGTTTTCTGCGGATAGCTCTTAGTAGTGGTGTGTGGCTATAAAGCCATTGTAATCCTTACTCGGGGTGCTCCAGTCTTTGGAGTAACGAGAGTTGAGGCTCGTTGCCTGGAGACAGTTTGAATGCAATTAGTGGGGGAACAAACAGGCGCTTAGAGAAGACTTTCAAATTCAAACTGCTGCAGGAGCAAATGTGGCCTCTCACAGAACCAGTGAGCAAACTGAGCCCACACTCTGTCCTGCTTACCGCTGGAACTGATAGGTGGCAAATGCTGTATCAGTGTCTGCTTCACCTGCTTAATAGTCTGTCTAGTTTCTCAGCGCTCTGTGTTGTCCCAGCAGCCCAGCTATTTGAGGAGATAGTTTCAGTCCCTCTGAGCTGAAACAGGCATAACAAAAATCTCAGGGCCAGATCCTCTGCCAATGTAAATAGAGCTCCTTGAACATCAGTGGGCTACCCTGATTTACACCAGCTGAGGATCTGGCCCTTAGTTATATTCTGCCCGCTCTTTTGGAAAGTTCATTGGACATGGGGAAAATCAGACTGTGGATTTCAGGACTCTCAGAGCCTGATCTCAGCTCTGCATCCTGACGCTGGATGCTACATGGTGCTGTGCCTCAGTTTCCCTCCTATAAAAAGGGGACGATGTTTCCTCACAAAAGGGCTATAAAGAAGATGGAAAATGGCTAAAGAGCCGAGTTACTTGGGCCTGATCTATTCACAAATTTTGTTCCTGTATAACTGGTGGTTGGTTAGTGGGGTGACATTTTATTTTTAGTGCAATAGTTATACGGCTAAAAACCCTAGTATGGATACAGCTATTTTAGTATAAAGATGCCATGTGCTGGTATAGCTTATTCCCCTTTCTACGTGGGAATAAGTTATACTGCTATAAGCACTTAATACTGATCCAACTGTCTCTACAGTGGGGGGTGGGGGCAGGTTGTACGATTTTAAATATCGTAATAGCTAAAGTGGTCCAACTTTTGGTTTAGATTGGGACTAAATCTCTGAGTTTCAGACTCCATCTGTAAAATGGGGTTAATAATCCTTCCTTTATTTAGACTGAAGGATCTTTGGGACAGGGACCATCTCTTCTTCTGAGTATGTGCAGTGCCTAGCACAAATGGAAATTAAGGTACTAATTTTTAACAGTGAAGGCGATTAACCATTGGGACAGTCACCTGAGGGAAGTGGTGGATTCTCCAACCTTTGAAGTCTCCAAACCAAGCCTTGGATGCCTTCCTGGACGATGTGCTTTAATCCAAAGGTTTCCATACTGTAGTACAGGAACTTGATGTTCCATCTCTCTTTACTTCACAACCGTTTTTTAAGATATGAACCAACCAAGTTTGGCAGCATGGCTTAGCCAAACACAAGTAATTGGGCTCAAAGCAGTTGTAACTGGAATGAAGGCTTCTGGCCTGTTTTATGCAGGAGGTGAGACTAGATGATCTAATTGTCCCTTCTGGCCTTAAATCTATGAATCTTTGGGGCTCTGACCTCATTTAGGGCTTCTAAGTCTTATTGCAATACAAACAATTATACCTTTCTCAAGTGCTTTGAATCCCCCGCCAGCCAATTAAACATGTAACACATGAATATGATTATAACTAAAACAGACTATCACTGTAGATTCAAGGATGGGTCGATCAAGCCTAGTTTGCAGAGCTGAGAGTTGTTTAGTTGCTTCGATGTCCTAGAAGAGAAGCAAAACAATCAAGAAGTTTCTATAAAATTGCCATTCAGAATTTTTGAATGAGAGGGACAGTACTTAGGAAGAGTAGGCCACCCCCTCCCTATTGCCCCTGCCCCCACCCTCCAGATCACTCAGTCATTCAAGCAGAGTTTAGATGTAGCGCTCAGCAGACAGCAATGGTCCCACACACTTTGAACTGTGTTGCTTTTGTTCCCAGACTGTTAGCTGCTACGTGGGGAGAATTCCAATAGCCCGAAATCCAGTCAACAGCTGTGTGATGGGATTTGAACAGCAAAGCTGGGGCTGAATTGAGGTGGCGGTTCATACTCGGGAGAGGAATTATTTATGTGCAATGTATTGATCTGACCCCGGTCAAAACAACACGAGGAGTTTGTGGTAAAATTGTGTAGGGATTTGGTGACTTTGATTCTTCTGGATTGTTAGCATAGGAGTCCTAAATTGGTAGATACCCTGCGTAGACAGAAACCCCTAGCCTGTCATCCCAGCTTGGAAGCTTTACTTAGCAAACCACCTCAAACTGAACATTGTCTGTCCCAAGTAACGAAGCACTGTGCTTCTGACTTGTAATTTGTTTGGAATGTCTGGCGGGTTTGCTAACGGACAGTGGTGGGGAGAACTGGCTGGCTTCCCTGGAGGAATGGTTTCATTGCGCTTCTCCCTGATTTCAGGTTTTACTCATGACCCCTTGAGATCTGCTGTCCTTTGAGCAGGCTGCCTTCATGTAACTGGAGTTGGTGTTTTTAAGGGAGGAAATGGATCTGCCACTAGCTGCTGTCATTTAGCAGCCATCGCAGCTCTGATGTCAGTGCCTGTTTGTGTTACTCCATTTACTCCATTCACTTATCACAGAGGATGCTAGCAGAAAGTTTGGACCAACATCACTGCTATTTAGATGAATGTTATGAGCATAATATTAGGCTATTAACAATATACTACACCTTTGTAGCACATTCCATCCTAGGATCTCAAAACACTTCATGCTAGCAGAAGGATGATCACGTGGTTAAGGGATTGCACTGGGCTCCTGGAGATCTGGCTCTGCCACAGACACCCTGTGTGATCTCAGGCAAGTCATTTCATCTTTGTGTGCCTCAGTTGCCTCATCTATCTGTATAGAGGACTGTGCTGCTTCCTTCTCTCAGGAGGGGTTGTGAGATGACTCCATGTCTCAGATGCTATAGTAGTGGGGGAACATGCAAATGCCTGAATTACCAACCTGCATATTCCTAAATCAGGCCTCACAAAATTATGAGACTGGCACAAAAACAATGAGTTTTTTTCCATAATTGGTTTATTTTTATCTGAGCCATTAATGTGCAGTCAGGTCACATTTCCAGGCTTTTTTCCACAGCTATGAAGGCAAGAAAAATACTTTTTTTTTGTAAATGAGATTCCCACATAAGATTTCATCACCACAGGCTGGGGCTGTAAGTAATTTAATAATATGTAGCTCTTTTTAGTAGATTGCAAAGCGCTTTACAAAGGAGGTCAGTATCCTTATTCCCATTTTTACAGGTGGGAAAACTGAGACATAGAAAGGTGAAATAACTTGTTCAAGGTCACCAGTTGGCTAAGGGCAGGGCTGGGACTAGAGAACAAGTTTCCTTAATCAAAGGTCAGTGATTTAGCCACTAAGCCACACTGCCTCCTCCTGAAGTCAAATACCATCAGACGCATTATAAAATCATGAGTTATTAAAACCTGAAATACCTAGGTAAACATGAATGAATGAAGCTCTGCACAACGTTTTTGTGAGGTTGATATTAGAACAGACAGCTCTTACAGCTGGCCTGCCCTTTTAAATAAATACACAGTTCAACAACACAGAAAAATTCACCAACTAATTTTCTTTAAACAATAACTGGTGCCCCGAAAGACACTACAATTAAGGCAAAGCAATATAGGAGGCAGTGGGCCTAAGTGGCTAGGGCAATGACTCAGGAGACCTGGTTTCTATTCCTGACTCTGTGACCTTAGACAATTCACTTCTCTGCCTTGGTTTCCCCTCCCACTCTCTGTCTTGTCTGTTTAGCCTAGACGCTCTCTGGGACACTGCCTCTTATGATAGGACCCTGGTCTCTGTTGGAGCATACAAATCACAAAGAGTATGGTGCAGTCTCAGCCTGGACCAATCTATACAGGAGGTCCACTTTCTAGACACCACGGTGCAAATAAGTGGTCACATTAACACCACCCTATATTGAAAACCTACCGACTGCTATGCCTACCTTCATGCCTCCAGCTTTCATCTCGGGTACATCACACGATCCATTGTCTACAGCCAAGCACTGAGGTACAACCGCATCTGCTCTAACCCCTCAGACAGAGACCAATACCTACAAAATCTCCACCAAGCATTCTCAAAATCAATCCCGCCGAGGAATATAAGAACAGATTCAACAGAGCCGCAGGTGTACCGAAGCTTACTGCAACAACCCGAGAAGAAACACAGGACTCATGCATAATACAGCCCCGCAAACCCCTCCACGCTCATCAGGATTCTACACCCATCTGGAAATGATCCCACTTTCAAGCTTGGTGGTGCAGGCCAATCCTTGCCAGACAACCGTGCATCTGCAAATGTATTCTCACAGAACTGACCCAACACCTAGTACCCAGCTCGGACAATCCGCACAAACCTCGATGCAATCTGCCTATATCTACCCAGCGACACCATCACGACCTAACCAGATCCCACACCGGTTTCATTCACCTGAACGCTCCACCAATGTAATATACGCCATCACTGTATGCCAGCAATGCCCCTCTATGTACATGGCCAAACTGGACAGTCTCTTATGGAAAAGGATAAAATGGACAAAAATCAGATATCAGGACATTGGCAAATATACAAAACCTGTAGGGAGAGCATTCAACCCTTCCCTGGACCACTTAGCAGACCTTAAGGTTGGCATCCTGCCAGCAAAAACTTCAGCGACCAGCTTCAAAGAGAAATGCTGAGCTTCAGTTCAGCTTGCAATTTGACACCATCAGTCAGGATTTTAACAACAGACTGTGAATGGCTTGCCAATACGAACCAGTTTTTCCTCTCTTGGTATTTCCACCTTCAGCTGCATTAGAACAGGGCCTCTCCTCCATCTGATTGAACTACTTGTTATCTCTAGCTTGCTTGCTAGCATATATATACCTGCCCCTGGAAATTTCCACTACATGCATCTGACGAAGTGGGTATTCACCCACGAAAGCTCATGCTCCAAAAGGTCTGTTAGTCTATAAGGTGCCACAGGATTCTCTGCTGCTTTTACAGATCTAGACTAACACGGCTACCCCTCTGATACAAAGAGAGAAATGTGAGAACTTTAAAAAGGGTCCAGATTAGGACTACCTGCAGCTCATGGAAAGCAAGGGCAAAAAGCTAAAGCATAGTCTATTAGACTGTGAGCTTTTCCAGGCAGGGGCTGTCTACTGCAGTGCCTAGCAAAATGGGGCCTCATTCTCAGTCGGTCCCTAGGGGCCACCATAATAAATGTGACGAATAGTAATAAGGGCACAGGGGAAGGAGAGGACTGAAAATTATCAATAGAGCCGGCAGCTTTGCTGTGGCCATGTCCGATTTAGTTTAATTAGTAAACACGCTTTTCTGAGAGCAGCCTTGGAGAGGATTTTAGAGCTTTTTGGTGCTGTGGTTGGTGCCTGTGGTGCTGCCAGCAGTGATTAAAGCTTGTCCGCCTTTGAAGTGGGTTGGGTACTCGCAGAGCTGTTGCTAGCAGGGCTAGAAGTCCATGTCTTGGGCTGGAAGGGAACTGCTAGGTGTAAAACTCTGGAAGCAGCTTCCCTTTCATCATCACTGAGTCAGAACTCTTCTCTCCATATAAATGAGTTTTTTCCTAGCTCCCCTCTGTGCCACTGTGCTCATAGTTTGGCAAAAGCTGGAGGGATGTACCTAGCTTCCATTTAACTTCAGGGAAGAAGGGGATGGGTCTTGTGGTCAAGGCACTTGGAGCTTTAGGAGATCTCCAGTCATCTCTCCTCTGCCACAGCCTCTGTGTGTGACCTTGGTCAAATCACTTAATTCAGTGGGAACTGTGGCTAACTCCCAAATGGGCCTTTTTGAAACCCAAGACTGACTTTCTCTCTGGGCCTCACCTCCCCATCTGTAAAATGGGGATAATAATTCTGCCATGTCTATTTAGATTGTGAGCTTTTTAGCTCTGGGAGTCTCTCTCCCTATGTTTCTATACAGCACCGTGCAGAACAGAGCCCTTATCTCAGTTGGGGCTTTTGCTCTGTCATAACACTTCTGCTGCATACACCAAGCTTTGTCAGTAATGCAGCAGCTTGTAAGAGTCATCAGGTCCCAGCTGCAGCATACAATAAGCTATCCACTACCTAGCAAGTTGAGTCATATTTTTACTAAAACAACTCATTAGTAAGAAGCAAGTGTTTGACTTCTCTCCTACTCCCAGGCGTGAACCCAGCGCTGCTTCCTCTTCTGCTGATTCTTCATTTTTCTGCATTTATAATGAGCCCAAGCGTTGTCTCTAATCACCAACTCTGAGTGGAAATCTGATTCCCCTCCCTTATAGGGATTCTCGCTTCTGCCCCCTCTGAAAAGGATGGCTCCAGATTCCTTTCCATCCCAGTCATCCTTTCCTTTAAGCTTGCTCCGTGCCTGCATTTCCCTAGCTCTCTACATGGACTGTGTCTGGGTCTGCCCGAGGAAATCTCCCATCAGCTGCAATTTTTGGAGCACTAGTGTAGGCAAGGAAGTGGCATTTCAACCAACAGGAAGTTTGACCTTGCTCAGAAGAGGGGTTAATCCAGCAGTATATCAACTGGGAGAATGACAGCCTTGTGGGTAAGGCACAGGACTGGACTGGGCCTCAGTGGCTCTAACCAAGATCAGGGCTTCTCTGAGGCTAGGCACCATAAAGTAGTAAGAGACAATTGCTGACTTAAAGAGCTTGCAATCCAAATAGACAAAGGCAGGATTGCTATCCCATTTTCAGGTGGGAACACTGAGGTTAAATTACTTAATCAAAGTCACCCAAGGAGTCTCTGGTAGAGCTGGGAATTGAACCCACATCTTCCAAGACCCACTTCAGGGCCATCTCCCCTTCTGTGTTTTGCTGTCTTGTGTCCGGTGTTTGTATGTTTTATGGGGCTGTGCCTCATGAATAATAATGATGTGATCCAAAAAGCTGCCAGCCAGTCACGCACATGGGAATCAGCCGTGAGACAACACTTGGTAATGTAGGATTTTAGTATAAAACTTCTCCCCAGTGCATCCTGCTCCTTCACATACCTGGCCTGGCAGGACACAGGTGAGGTGACCTCATGGGACTCCTACTGGAACACAGTGGTAATAGATTTTGCTGCTTAAAGCTCCCAGCACCAGGACTGGATTAAGGCAATGTGTCGTCCCGGGAGTACCACAACGTGTCCCCCACTGTTTTGCCCTTAGGAGTAGCCAGAGCTACAACAGGTGTCCCTCTCCCTCATGCCCCAGCCATCCAGCGAGGGGTGGTGTGGGCCTGTAGCTCTGTGACTCGATCCAGCCCAGCCTGAAGATCAGACTTGATTTAATGCTTCCCATCTGGAGCCCAAAATAAAAACCTGCTCCACCCACTGCAGGCGTAGGGTCAGAAGTCAGTGATGGGAGGAAATGTTTGAGGTTTCCTCTGCCAGTGGTTTATTTAACTGTTTCCCCCCCAGCAATCTGGGGCAGCATGTTCTTTATTTGTGTTTGTTTAGATTTCATCTGGAATGCATTTCAGAACTGAAAGAGTCAGACTTTGGCCCCTGTCCAGCTGGCAGTGCTGATAAAAACAGATTGAAAAATGGAGATGATATGAAGGAGATTGGGTGCAGAGCAGGGTTTACTGGAGTTAAGGGGTCTGGGTTCCACTGATGCCTTTGGAAGAGGGTGTATTTCTCAGTGGTTACAGCAGGGGACTACAGATCAAGGCTCCTGAGTTTCTCTTTCTAGCTTTGGAAGGGAATGTGATATCTAGTGGTGGGACTCTTGGGTTCTGTTCCTAGTTCCAAAAGGACATGTTGGTCTACGGGTTAGAGTAGCAGGCTGGGAATCAGGATGCCTGGGTTCTGTTTTTGGCTATGGGAGGGGAATATGGTCTAGAGCAGAGGTGAGCAAACTACTGCCCGCAGGACTGTTCTGCCCAGCCCCTGAGCTCCTGCCCCAGGAGGCAAGCTCCCTGCCCCGCTGTCCCTCCTCCCCCACAGCCTCAGCTCACTGCGCCACCGGCGCAATGCTCTGGGCAGCAAGCTTCTGGGGCAGCGCAGCTGCAGAGCCCAGCCTGACCCGGTGCTCTGTGCTGCGCGGTACATGGCTGGCTCCAGCCGGGCGGCACAGCTTCCAGTCCTGGTTCAGCCGTGCCACCAGTGCTCCAGGCTGTGCGGTAAGGGGGCAGGGAGTGGGGGAGGGGGGTTGGGT